>NW_028293235.1:0-137763 GCF_964106645.2 Podarcis pityusensis
CAAAAAAATCTTTTTCCGCCGGTTATGTTGCTGAGGGCTGATTTCTTGTCCTATGATGAAAAGCCTTCTGTTTCGACTGCCAAACCTTTTAGGGGAGCATTTGCAAGCGTTTGGCACCATTTTTGAGTGAATTGCCAAAAGTCAGATTTTTGGTGAAATTGTGACCGCAGGGTTTTAGGGATTTTTTCAAAAAAATCTTTTTTCCGCCGGTTAAGTGGTTGAGAGCTGATTTCTTGTCCTGTGATGTAAAGTCTTCTGTTTCGATTGCCAAACATTTCAGGGGAGCATTTGCAAACGTTTGGCACCATTTTTGAGTCAATTCCTAAAGTCAGATTTTTGTTGAAATTGTGACCCCGGGGCTTAGGGATTTTTTCAAAAAAATCTTTTTCCGCCGGTTCAGTGGGCGAGGGCTGATTTCTTGTCCTGTGATAAAAAGCCTTCTGTTTCGACTGCCAAACCTTTCAGGGGAGCATTGCAACCGTTCAGAACCATTTTTGAATGAATTACCAAAAGTCAGATTTTTGCTGAAATTTTGACCCCGGGGCTTAGGGATTTTTTCAAAAAATATTTTCCGCCGGTTATGTTGCTGAGGGCTGATTTCTTCTCCTTTGATGAAAAGCCTTCTGTTTCGACTGCCAAACCTTTCAGAGTAGCATTTGCAACCGTTCAGAACCATTTTTGAATGAATTGCCAAAAGTCAGATTTTTGCTGAAATTGTGACCCCGGGGCTTAGGGATTTTTTCAAAAAAAAAATTTCCGCCGGTTAAGTGATCGAGGGCTGATTTCTTGTCCTGTGATAAAAAGCCTTCTGTTTCGACTGCCAAACCTTTCAGGGAGCATTTGCAAGTGTTTGGCACCATTTTTGAGTGAATTTACAAAACTCAGATTTTTGCTGAAATTCTGACCCCGGGGTTTAGGGATTTTTTCAAAAAATATTTTCCGCCGGTTAAGTGGTCGAGGGCTGATTTCTTGTCTTCTGATAAAAAGCCTTCTGTTTCGACAGCCAAACCTTTCAGGGGAGCATTTGCAAGCATTTGGCACCATTTTTGAGTGAATTTCCAACAGTCAGATTTTTGCTGAAATTGTGACCCCGGGGCTTAGGGATTTTTTTCAAAAATATTTTCCGCCGGTTCTGTTACTGAGGGCTGATTTCTTGTCCTTTAATGAATATCTTCTGTTTCGACTGCCAAACCTTTCTGAGGAGCATTTGCAACCGTTCAGAACCATTTTTGAATGAATTGCCAAAAGTCAGATTTTTGCTGAAATTGTGACCCCGGGGCTTAGGGATTTTTTCAAAAAAATCTTTTATCGCCGGTTAAGTGGTCGAGGGCAGATTTCTTGCGTTGTGATAAAAAGCCTTCTGTTTCGACTGCCAAACATTTTGGGAGAGCATTTGCAAGAATTTGGCATCATTTTTGAGTGAATTCCAAAAAGTCAGATTTTTTCTGAAATTGTGACCCCAGGGCTTAGGGATTTTTTCAAAAGAACCTTTTTCCGCCGGTTAAGTGATCGAGGGCTGATTTCTTGTCCTTTGATGAAAAGCCTTCTGTTTCGACTGCCAAACCTTTCAGGGGAGCATTTGCAAGCGTTTGACACCATTTTTGAGTGAATTTCCAAAAGTCAGATTTTTGCTGAAATTTTGAACCGAGGCTTAGGGATTTTTTCAAAAAATATTTTCCGCCGGTTATGTTGCTGAGGGCTGATTTCTTGTCCTTTGATGAAAAGCCTTCTGTTTCGACTGCCAAACCTTTCAGGGGAGCATTTGCAAGCGTTTGGCACCATTTTTGAGGGAATTTCCAAAAGTCAGATTTTTGCTGAAATTGTGACCCCCGGGGCTTAGGGATTTTTTCAAAAAAAAAATTTCCGCCGGTTAAGTGATCGAGGGCTGATTTCTTGTCCTGTGATAAAAAAGCCTTCTGTTTCGACTGCCAAACATTTCAGGGGGAGCATTTGCAAACGTTTGTCACCATTTTTGAGTGAATTGCCAAAACTCAGATTTTTGGTGAAATTGTGACCGCAGGGTTTTAGGGATATTTTCAAAAAAATCTTTTTCCGCCGGTTAAGTGGTCGAGACCTGATTTTTTGTCCTGTGATATAAAGCCTTCTGTTTCGATAGCCAAACATTTCAGGGGAGGATTTGCAAACGTTTGGCACCATTTTTGAGTGAATTCCTAAAGTCAGATTTTTGCTGAAATTGTGACCCCGGGGCTTAGGGATTTTTTCAAAAAAATCTTTTTCCGCCGGTTCAGTGGTCGAGGGCTGATTTCTTGTCCTGTGATAAAAAGCCTTCTGTTTCGACTGCCAAACCTTTCAGGGGAGCATTTGCAACCGTTCAAAACCATTTTTGAATGAATTGCCAAAAGTCAGATTTTTGCTGAAATTTTGACCCCGGGGCTTAGGGATTTTTTCAAAAAATATTTTCCGCCGGTTAAGTGGTCGAGGGCTGATTTCTTGTCTTCTGATAAAAAACCTTCTGTTTCGACTGCCAAACCTTTCAGTGGAGCATTTGCAAGCTTTTGGCACCATTTTTGAGTGAATTGCCAAAAGTCAGATTTTTGCTGAAATTGTGACCCCGGGGCTTAGGGATTTTTTCAAAAAAATCTTTTTCCGCCGGTTATGTTGCTGAGGGCTGATTTCTTGTCCTATGATGAAAAGCCTTCTGTTTCGACTGCCAAACCTTTCAGGGGTGCATTTGAAACCGTTCAGAACCATTTTTGAATGAATTGCCAAAAGTCAGAGTTTTGCTGAAATTGTGACCCCGGGGCTTAGGGATTTTTTCAAAAAAATCTTTTTCCGCCGGTTAAGTGGTCGAGGGCTGATTTCTTGTCTTCTGATAAAAAGCCTTCTGTTTCGACTGCCAAACCTATCAGGGGAGCATTTGCAAGCGTTTGGCACCATTTTTGAGTGAATTTCCAAAAGTCAGATTTTTGCTGAAATTGTGACCCCGGGGCTTAGGGATTTTTTCAAAAAATATTTTCCGCCGGTTAAGTGGTCGAGGGCCGATTTCTTGTCCTGTGATAAAAAGCCTTTTGTTTCGACTGCGAAACATTTCAGGGGAGCATTTCCAAACGTTTGGCACCATTTTTGAGTGAATTTCCAAAAGTCATATTTTTGCTGAAATTCTGACCCCGGGGCTTAGGGATTTTTTCAAAAAATATTTTCCGCCGGTTCAGTGGTCGAGGGCTGATTTCTTGTCCTGTGATAAAAAGCCTTCTGTTTCGACTGCCAAACCTTTCAGGGGAGCATTTGAAACCGTTCAGAACCATTTTTGAATGAATTGCCAAAACTCAGAGTTTTGCTGAAATTGTGACCCCGGGGCTTAGGGATTTTTTCAAAAAATATTTTCGGCCGGTTATGTTGCTGAGGGCCGATTTCTTGTCCTTTGATGAAAAGCCTTCTGTTTCGACTGCCAAACGTTTCACGGGAGCATTTGCAAGCGTTTGGCACCATTTTTGAGTGAATTGCCAAAAGTCAGATTTTTGGTGAAATTGTGACCGCAGGGTTTTAGGGATATTTTCAAAAAAATCTTTTCCGCCGGTTATGTTGCTGAGGGCCGATTTCTTGTCCTTTGATGAAAAGCCTTCTGTTTCGACTGCCAAACCTATCAGGGGAGCATTTGCAAGCGTTTGGCACCATTTTTGAGTGAATTCCTAAAGTCAGATTTTTGCTGAAATTTTGACCCCGGGGCTTAGGGATTTTTTCAAAAAATATTTTCCGCCGGTTAAGTGGTCGAGGGCCGATTTCTTGTCCTGTGATAAAAAGCCTTTTGTTTCGACTGCGAAACATTTCAGGGGAGCATTTCCAAACGTTTGGCACCATTTTTGAGTGAATTTCCAAAAGTCATATTTTTGCTGAAATTCTGACCCCGGGGCTTAGGGATTTTTTCAAAAAATATTTTCCGCCGGTTCAGTGGTCGAGGGCTGATTCTTGTCCTGTGATAAAAAGCCTTCTGTTTCGACTGCCAAACCTTTCAGGGGAGCATTTGAAACCGTTCAGAACCATTTTTGAATGAATTGCCAAAACTCAGAGTTTTGCTGAAATTGTGACCCCGGGGCTTAGGGATTTTTTCAAAAAATATTTTCGGCCGGTTATGTTGCTGAGGGCCGATTTCTTGTCCTTGATGAAAAGCCTTCTGTTTCGACTGCCAAACGTTTCACGGGAGCATTTGCAAGCGTTTGGCACCATTTTTGAGTGAATTGCCAAAAGTCAGATTTTTGGTGAAATTGTGACCGCAGGGTTTTAGGGATATTTTCAAAAAAATCTTTTTCCGCCGGTTATGTTGCTGAGGGCCGATTTCTTGTCCTTTGATGAAAAGCCTTCTGTTTCGACTGCCAAACCTATCAGGGGAGCATTTGCAAGCGTTTGGCACCATTTTTGAGTGAATTCCTAAAGTCAGATTTTTGCTGAAATTTTGACCCCGGGGCTTAGGGATTTTTTCAAAAAATATTTTCCGCCGGTTAAGTGGTCGAGGGCCGATTTCTTGTCCTGTGATAAAAAGCCTTTTGTTTCGACTGCGAAACATTTCAGGGGAGCATTTCCAAACGTTTGGCACCATTTTTGAGTGAATTTCCAAAAGTCATATTTTTGCTGAAATTCTGACCCCGGGGCTTAGGGATTTTTTCAAAAAATATTTTCCGCCGGTTAAGTGGTCGAGGGCTGATTTCTTGTCTTCTGATAAAAAGCCTTCTGTTTCAATTCCCAAACATTTTGGGAGAGCATTTGCAACCGTTCAGAACCATTTTTGAATGAATTGCCAAAAGTCAGATTTTTGCTGAAAATTTGACCCCGGGGCTTAGGAATTTTTTTAAAAAATATTTTCCGCCGGTTATGTTGCTGAGGGCCGATTTCTTGTCCTTTGATGAAAAGCCTTCTGTTTCGACTGCCAAACCTTTCAGGGGAGCATTTGCAAGCGTTTGGCACCATTTTTGAGTGAATTGCCAAAAGTCAGATTTTTGCTGAAATTGTGACCCCGGGGCTTAGGGATATTTTCAAAAAAATCTTTTTCCGCCGGTTAAGTGATCGAGGGCTGATTTCTTGTCCTTTGATGAAAAGCCTTCTGTTTCGACTGCCAAAACTTTCAGGGGAGCATTTGCAAGCGTTTGGCACCATTTTTTGAGTGAATTTCCAAAAGTCAGATTTTTGCTGAAATTGTGACCCCGGGGCTTAGGGATTTTTTCAAAAGAATCTTTTTCCGCCGGTTAAGTGATCGAGGGCTGATTTCTTGTCCTTTGATGAAAAGCCTTCTGTTTCGACTGCCAAACCTTTCAGGGGAGCATTTGCAAGCGTTTGGCACCATTTTTGAGTGAATTTCCAAAACTCAGATTTTTGCTGAAATTCTGACCCCGGGGTTTAGGGATTTTTTCAAAAATATTTTCCGCCGGTTAAGTGGTCGAGGGCTGATTTCTTGTCTTCTGATAAAAAGCCTTCTGTTTCGACAGCCAAACCTTTCAGGGGAGCATTTGCAAGCGTTTGGCACCATTTTTGAGTGAATTTCCAACAGTCAGATTTTTGCTGAAATTGTGACCCCGGGGCTTAGGGATTTTTTTCAAAAAATATTTTCCGCCGGTTATGTTACTGAGGGCTGATTTCTTGTCCTTTAATGAATATGTTCTGTTTCGACTGCCAAACCTTTCTGAGGAGCATTTGCAACCGTTCAGAACCATTTTTGAATGAATTGCCTAAAGTCAGATTTTTGCTGAAATTTTGACCCCGGGGCTTAGGGATTTTTTTCAAAAAAATCTTTTTCCACCGGTTAAGTGGTCGAGGGCAGATTTCTTGCGTTGTGATAAAAAGCCTTCTGTTTCGACTGCCAAACATTTTGGGAGAGCATTTGCAAGAATTTGGCATCATTTTTGAGTGAATTCCAAAAAGTCAGATTTTTTCTGAAATTGTGACCCCAGGGCTTAGGGATTTTTTCAAAAAAATCTTTTTCCGCCGGTTATGTTGCTGAGGGCTGATTTCTTGTCCTTTGATGAAAAGCCTTCTGTTTCGACTGCCAAACCTTTCAGGGGTGCATTTGAAACCGTTCAGAACCATTTTTGAATGAATTGCCAAAAGTCAGAGTTTTGCTGAAAATTTGACCCCGGGGCTTAGGAATTTTTTTAAAAAATATTTTCCGCCGGTTATGTTGCTGAGGGCCGATTTCTTGTCCTTTGATGAAAAGCCTTCTGTTTCGACTGCCAAACCTTTCAGGGGAGCATTTGCAAGCGTTTGGCACCATTTTTGAGTGAATTGCCAAAAGTCAGATTTTTGCTGAAATTGTGACCCCGGGGCTTAGGGATATTTTCAAAAAAATCTTTTTCCGCCGGTTAAGTGATCGAGGGCTGATTTCTTGTCCTTTGATGAAAAGCCTTCTGTTTCGACTGCCAAAACTTTCAGGGGAGCATTTGCAAGCGTTTGGCACCATTTTTGAGTGAATTTCCAAAAGTCAGATTTTTGCTGAAATTGTGACCCCGGGGCTTAGGGATTTTTTTCAAAAGAACCTTTTTCTGCCGGTTAAGTGATCGAGGGCTGATTTCTTGTCCTTTGATGAAAAGCCTTCTGTTTCGACTGCCAAACCTTTCAGGGGAGCATTTGCAAGCGTTTGACACCATTTTTGAGTGAATTTCTAAAAGTCAGATTTTTGTTGAAATTGTGACCCCGGGGCTTAGGGATTTTTTCAAAAAATATTTTCCGCCGGTTATGTTGCTGAGGGCTGATTTCTTCTCCTTTGATGAAAAGCCTTCTGTTTCGACTGCCAAACCTTTCAGAGTAGCATTTGCAACCGTTCAGAACCATTTTTGAATGAATTGCCAAAAGTCAGATTTTTGCTGAAATTGTGACCCCGGGGCTTAGGGATTTTTTCAAAAAAAAAATTTCCGCCGGTTAAGTGATCGAGGGCTGATTTCTTGTCCTGTGATAAAAAGCCTTCTGTTTCGACTGCCAAACATTTCAGGGGAGCATTTGCAAACGTTTGTCACCATTTTTGAGTGAATTGCCAAAACTCAGATTTTTGGTGAAATTGTGACCGCAGGGTTTTAGGGA
Organism: Podarcis pityusensis; assembly: GCF_964106645.2. Lineage (NCBI taxonomy): Eukaryota > Metazoa > Chordata > Lepidosauria > Squamata > Lacertidae > Podarcis > Podarcis pityusensis. The sequence continues at coordinate 7,024 of NW_028293235.1, forward strand.
TTTTTTCAAAAAAATCTTTTTCCGCCGGTTAAGTGGTTGAGAGCTGATTTCTTGTCCTGTGATATAAAGTCTTCTGTTTCGATTGCCAAACATTTCAGGGGAGCATTTGCAAACGTTTGGCACCATTTTTGAGTGAATTCCTAAAGTCAGATTTTTGCTGAAATTGTGACCCCGGGGCTTAGGGATTTTTTCAAAAAAATCTTTTTCCGCCGGTTCAGTGGTCGAGGGCTGATTTCTTGTCCTGTGATAAAAAGCCTTCTGTTTCGACTGCCAAACATTTCAGGGGAGCATTTGCAAACGTTTGTCACCATTTTTGAGTGAATTGCCAAAACTCAGATTTTTGGTGAAATTGTGACCGCAGGGTTTTAGGGATTTTTTCAAAAAAATCTTTTTCCGCCGGTTAAGTGGTTGAGAGCTGATTTCTTGTCCTGTGATATAAAGTCTTCTGTTTCGATTGCCAAACATTTCAGGGGAGCATTTGCAAACGTTTGGCACCATTTTTGAGTGAATTCCTAAAGTCAGATTTTTGCTGAAATTTTGACCCCGGGGCTTAGGGATTTTTTCAAAAAATATTTTCCGCCGGTTAAGTGGTCGAGGGCCGATTTCTTGTCCTGTGATAAAAAGCCTTTTGTTTCGACTGCGAAACATTTCAGGGGAGCATTTCCAAACGTTTGGCACCATTTTTGAGTGAATTTCCAAAAGTCATATTTTTGCTGAAATTCTGACCCCGGGGCTTAGGGATTTTTTCAAAAAATATTTTCCGCCGGTTAAGTGGTCGAGGGCTGATTTCTTGTCTTCTGATAAAAAGCCTTCTGTTTCGATTCCCAAACATTTTGGGAGAGCATTTGCAACCGTTCAGAACCATTTTTGAATGAATTGCCAAAAGTCAGATTTTTGCTGAAAATTTGACCCCGGGGCTTAGGAATTTTTTTAAAAAATATTTTCCGCCGGTTATGTTGCTGAGGGCCGATTTCTTGTCCTTTGATGAAAAGCCTTCTGTTTCGACTGCCAAACCTTTCAGGGGAGCATTTGCAAGCGTTTGGCACCATTTTTGAGTGAATTGCCAAAAGTCAGATTTTTGCTGAAATTGTGACCCCGGGGCTTAGGGATATTTTCAAAAAAATCTTTTTCCGCCGGTTAAGTGATCGAGGGCTGATTTCTTGTCCTTTGATGAAAAGCCTTCTGTTTCGACTGCCAAAACTTTCAGGGGAGCATTTGCAAGCGTTTGGCACCATTTTTGAGTGAATTTCCAAAAGTCAGATTTTTGCTGAAATTGTGACCCCGGGGCTTAGGGATTTTTTCAAAAGAATCTTTTTCCGCCGGTTAAGTGATCGAGGGCTGATTTCTTGTCCTTTGATGAAAAGCCTTCTGTTTCGACTGCCAAACCTTTCAGGGGAGCATTTGCAAGCGTTTGGCACCATTTTTGAGTGAATTTCCAAAACTCAGATTTTTGCTGAAATTCTGACCCCGGGGTTTAGGGATTTTTTCAAAAAATATTTTCCGCCGGTTAAGTGGTCGAGGGCTGATTTCTTGTCTTCTGATAAAAAGCCTTCTGTTTCGACAGCCAAACCTTTCAGGGGAGCATTTGCAAGCGTTTGGCACCATTTTTGAGTGAATTTCCAACAGTCAGATTTTTGCTGAAATTGTGACCCCGGGGCTTAGGGATTTTTTTCAAAAAATATTTTCCGCCGGTTATGTTACTGAGGGCTGATTTCTTGTCCTTTAATGAATATGTTCTGTTTCGACTGCCAAACCTTTCTGAGGAGCATTTGCAACCGTTCAGAACCATTTTTGAATGAATTGCCTAAAGTCAGATTTTTGCTGAAATTTTGACCCCGGGGCTTAGGGATTTTTTTCAAAAAAATCTTTTTCCACCGGTTAAGTGGTCGAGGGCAGATTTCTTGCGTTGTGATAAAAAGCCTTCTGTTTCGACTGCCAAACATTTTGGGAGAGCATTTGCAAGAATTTGGCATCATTTTTGAGTGAATTCCAAAAAGTCAGATTTTTTCTGAAATTGTGACCCCAGGGCTTAGGGATTTTTTCAAAAAAATCTTTTTCCGCCGGTTATGTTGCTGAGGGCTGATTTCTTGTCCTTTGATGAAAAGCCTTCTGTTTCGACTGCCAAACCTTTCAGGGGTGCATTTGAAACCGTTCAGAACCATTTTTGAATGAATTGCCAAAAGTCAGAGTTTTGCTGAAAATTTGACCCCGGGGCTTAGGAATTTTTTTAAAAAATATTTTCCGCCGGTTATGTTGCTGAGGGCCGATTTCTTGTCCTTTGATGAAAAGCCTTCTGTTTCGACTGCCAAACCTTTCAGGGGAGCATTTGCAAGCGTTTGGCACCATTTTTGAGTGAATTGCCAAAAGTCAGATTTTTGCTGAAATTGTGACCCCGGGGCTTAGGGATATTTTCAAAAAAATCTTTTTCCGCCGGTTAAGTGATCGAGGGCTGATTTCTTGTCCTTTGATGAAAAGCCTTCTGTTTCGACTGCCAAAACTTTCAGGGGAGCATTTGCAAGCGTTTGGCACCATTTTTGAGTGAATTTCCAAAAGTCAGATTTTTGCTGAAATTGTGACCCCGGGGCTTAGGGATTTTTTTCAAAAGAACCTTTTTCTGCCGGTTAAGTGATCGAGGGCTGATTTCTTGTCCTTTGATGAAAAGCCTTCTGTTTCGACTGCCAAACCTTTCAGGGGAGCATTTGCAAGCGTTTGACACCATTTTTGAGTGAATTTCTAAAAGTCAGATTTTTGTTGAAATTGTGACCCCGGGGCTTAGGGATTTTTTCAAAAAATATTTTCCGCCGGTTATGTTGCTGAGGGCTGATTTCTTCTCCTTTGATGAAAAGCCTTCTGTTTCGACTGCCAAACCTTTCAGAGTAGCATTTGCAACCGTTCAGAACCATTTTTGAATGAATTGCCAAAAGTCAGATTTTTGCTGAAATTGTGACCCCGGGGCTTAGGGATTTTTTCAAAAAAAAAATTTCCGCCGGTTAAGTGATCGAGGGCTGATTTCTTGTCCTGTGATAAAAAGCCTTCTGTTTCGACTGCCAAACATTTCAGGGGAGCATTTGCAAACGTTTGTTACCATTTTTGAGTGAATTGCCAAAACTCAGATTTTTGGTGAAATTGTGACCGCAGGGTTTTAGGGATATTTTCAAAAAAAAAATTTCCGCCGGTTAAGTGGTCGAGACCTGATTTTTTGTCCTGTGATATAAAGCCTTCTGTTTCGATTGCCAAACATTTCAGGGGAGGATTTGCAAAAGTTTGGCACCATTTTTGAGTGAATTCCTAAAGTCAGATTTTTGCTGAAATTGTGACCCCGGGGCTTAGGGATTTTTTCAAAAAAATCTTTTTCCGCCGGTTCAGTGGTCGAGGGCTGATTTCTTGTCCTGTGATAAAAAGCCTTCTGTTTCGACTGCCAAACCTTTCAGGGGAGCATTTGCAACCGTTCAAAACCATTTTTGAATGAATTGCCAAAAGTCTGATTTTTGCTGAAATTTTGACCCCGGGGCTTAGGGATTTTTTCAAAAAATATTTTCCGCCGGTTTTGTTGCTGAGGGCCGATTTCTTGTCCTGTGATGAAAAGCCTTCTGTTTCGACTGCCAAACCTTTCAGGGGAGCATTTGCAAGCGTTTGGCACCATTTTTGAGTGAATTGCCAAAAGTCAGATTTTTGGTGAAATTGTGACCACAGGGTTTTAGGGATTTTTTCAAAAAAATCTTTTTCCGCCGGTTAAGTGGTTGAGAGCTGATTTCTTGTCCTGTGATATAAAGTCTTCTGTTTCGATTGCCAAAGATTTCAGGGGAGCATTTGCAAACGTTTGGCACCATTTTTGAGTGAATTCCTAAAGTCAGATTTTTGTTGAAATTGTGACCCGGGGGCTTAGGGATTTTTTCAAAAAAATCTTTTTCCGCCGGTTCAGTGGGCGAGGGCTGATTTCTTGTCCTGTGATAAAAAGCCTTCTGTTTCGACTGCCAAACCTTTCAGGGGAGCATTTGCAACCGTTCAGAACCATTTTTGAATGAATTACCAAAAGTCAGATTTTTGCTGAAATTTTGACCCCGGGGCTTAGGGATTTTTTCAAAAAATATTTTCCGCCGGTTATGTTGCTGAGGGCTGATTTCTTCTCCTTTGATGAAAAGCCTTCTGTTTCGACTGCCAAACCTTTCAGAGTAGCATTTGCAACCGTTCAGAACCATTTTTGAATGAATTGCCAAAAGTCAGATTTTTGCTGAAATTGTGACCCCGGGGCTTAGGGATTTTTTCAAAAAAAAAATTTCCGCCGGTTAAGTGATCGAGGGCTGATTTCTTGTCCTGTGATAAAAAGCCTTCTGTTTCGACTGCCAAACCTTTCAGGGGAGCATTTGCAAGTGTTTGGCACCATTTTTGAGTGAATTTACAAAACTCAGATTTTTGCTGAAATTCTGACCCCGGGGTTTAGGGATTTTTTCAAAAAATATTTTCCGCCGGTTAAGTGGTCGAGGGCTGATTTCTTGTCTTCTGATAAAAAGCCTTCTGTTTCGACAGCCAAACCTTTCAGGGGAGCATTTGCAAGCATTTGGCACCATTTTTGAGTGAATTTCCAACAGTCAGATTTTTGCTGAAATTGTGACCCTTAGGGATTTTTTTTAAAAAATATTTTCCGCCGGTTATGTTACTGAGGGCTGATTTCTTGTCCTTTAATGAATATCTTCTGTTTCGACTGCCAAACCTTTCTGAGGAGCATTTGCAACCGTTCAGAACCATTTTTGAATGAATTGCCAAAAGTCAGATTTTTGCTGAAATTGTGACCCCGGGGCTTAGGGATTTTTTCAAAAAAATCTTTTTCCGCCGGTTAAGTGGTCGAGGGCAGATTTCTTGCGTTGTGATAAAAAGCCTTCTGTTTCGACTGCCAAACATTTTGGGAGAGCATTTGCAAGAATTTGGCATCATTTTTGAGTGAATTCCAAAAAGTCAGATTTTTTCTGAAATTGTGACCCCAGGGCTTAGGGATTTTTTCAAAAGAACCTTTTTCCGCCGGTTAAGTTGCTGAGGGCTGATTTCTTGTCCTTTGATGAAAAGCCTTCTGTTTCGACTGCCAAACCTTTCAGGGGAGCATTTGCAAGCGTTTGACACCATTTTTGAGTGAATTTCCAAAACTCAGATTTTTGCTGAAATTTTGAACCGAGGCTTAGGGATTTTTTCAAAAAATATTTTCCGCCGGTTATGTTGCTGAGGGCTGATTTCTTGTCCTTTGATGAAAAGCCTTCTGTTTCGACTGCCAAACCTTTCAGGGGAGCATTTGCAAGCGTTTGGCACCATTTTTGAGGGAATTTCCAAAAGTCAGATTTTTGCTGAAATTGTGACCCCGGGGCTTAGGGATTTTTTCAAAAAAAAAAATTCCGCCGGTTAAGTGATCGAGGGCTGATTTCTTGTCCTGTGATAAAAAGCCTTCTGTTTCGACTGCCAAACATTTCAGGGGAGCATTTGCAAACGTTTGTCACCATTTTTGAGTGAATTGCCAAAACTCAGATTTTTGGTGAAATTGTGACCGCAGGGTTTTAGGGATATTTTCAAAAAAATCTTTTTCCGCCGGTTAAGTGGTCGAGACCTGATTTTTTGTCCTGTGATATAAAGCCTTCTGTTTCGATTGCCAAACATTTCAGGGGAGGATTTGCAAACGTTTGGCACCATTTTTGAGTGAATTCCTAAAGTCAGATTTTTGCTGAAATTGTGACCCCGGGGCTTAGGGATTTTTTCAAAAAAATCTTTTTCCGCCGGTTCAGTGGTCGAGGGCTGATTTCTTGTCCTGTGATAAAAAGCCTTCTGTTTCGACTGCCAAACCTTTCAGGGGAGCATTTGCAACCGTTCAAAACCATTTTTGAATGAATTGCCAAAAGTCAGATTTTTGCTGAAATTTTGACCCCGGGGCTTAGGGATTTTTTCAAAAAATATTTTCCGCCGGTTTTGTTGCTGAGGGCCGATTTCTTGTCCTTGGATGAAAAGCCTTCTGTTTCGACTGCCAAACCTTTCAGGGGAGCATTTGCAAGCGTTTGGCACCATTTTTGAGAGAATTGCCAAAAGTCAGATTTTTGGTGAAATTGTGACCGCAGGTTTTAGGGATTTTTTCAAAAAAATCTTTTTCCGCCGGTTAAGTGGTTGAGAGCTGATTTCTTGTCCTGTGATATAAAGTCTTCTGTTTCGATTGCCAAACATTTCAGGGGAGCATTTGCAAACGTTTGGCACCATTTTTGAGTGAATTCCTAAAGTCAGATTTCTGTTGAAATTGTGACCCCGGGGCTTAGGGATTTTTTCAAAAAAATCTTATTCCGCCGGTTCAGTGGGCGAGGGCTGATTTCTTGTCCTGTGATAAAAAACCTTCTGTTTCGACTGCCAAACCTTTCAGGGGAGCATTTGCAACCGTTCAGAACCATTTTTGAATGAATTGCCAAAAGTCAGATTTTTGCTGAAATTTTGACCCCGGGGCTTAGGGATTTTTTCAAAAAATATTTTCCGCCGGTTATGTTGCTGAGGGCCGATTTCTTGTCCCTTGATGAAAAGCCTTCTGTTTCGACTGCCAAACCTTTCCGGGGAGCATTTGCAAGCGTTTGGCACCATTTTTGAGTGAATTTCTAAAAGTCAGATTTTTGTTGAAATTGTGACCCCGGGGCTTAGGGATTTTTTCAAAAAATATTTTCCGCCGGTTATGTTGCTGAGGGCTGATTTCTTCTCCTTTGATGAAAAGCCTTCTGTTTCGACTGCCAAACCTTTCAGAGTAGCATTTGCAACCGTTCAGAACCATTTTTGAATGAATTGCCAAAAGTCAGATTTTTGCTGAAATTGTGACCCCGGGGCTTAGGGATTTTTTCAAAAAAAAAATTTCCGCCGGTTAAGTGATCGAGGGCTGATTTCTTGTCCTGTGATAAAAAGCCTTCTGTTTCGACTGCCAAACATTTCAGGGGAGCATTTGCAAACGTTTGTCACCATTTTTGAGTGAATTGCCAAAACTCAGATTTTTGGTGAAATTGTGACCGCAGGGTTTTAGGGATTTTTTCAAAAAAATCTTTTTCCGCCGGTTAAGTGGTTGAGAGCTGATTTCTTGTCCTGTGATATAAAGTCTTCTGTTTCGATTGCCAAACATTTCAGGGGAGCATTTGCAAACGTTTGGCACCATTTTTGAGTGAATTCCTAAAGTCAGATTTTTGCTGAAATTGTGACCCCGGGGCTTAGGGATTTTTTCAAAAAAATCTTTTTCCGCCGGTTCAGTGGTCGAGGGCTGATTTCTTGTCCTGTGATAAAAAGCCTTCTGTTTCGACTGCCAAACATTTCAGGGGAGCATTTGCAAACGTTTGTCACCATTTTTGAGTGAATTGCCAAAACTCAGATTTTTGGTGAAATTGTGACCGCAGGGTTTTAGGGATTTTTTCAAAAAAATCTTTTTCCGCCGGTTAAGTGGTTGAGAGCTGATTTCTTGTCCTGTGATATAAAGTCTTCTGTTTCGATTGCCAAACATTTCAGGGGAGCATTTGCAAACGTTTGGCACCATTTTTGAGTGAATTCCTAAAGTCAGATTTTTGCTGAAATTTTTAACCCGGGGCTTAGGGATATTTTCAAAAAATATTTTCCGCCGGTTATGTTGCTGAGGGCTGATTTCTTGTCCTTTGAGGAAAAGCCTTCTGTTTCGACTGCCAAACCTTTCAGAGTAGCATTTGCAACCGTTTAGAACCATTTTTGAATGAATTGCCAAAACTCAGATTTTTGCTGAAATTGTGACCCCGGGGCTTAGGGATTTTTTCAAAAAAATCTTTTTCCGCCGGTTAAGTGGTCGAGGGCTTATTTCTTGCCTTGTGATAAAAAGCCTTCTGTTTCGACTGCCAAACCTTTCAGGGGAGCATTTGCAACCTTTCAGAACCTTTTTTGAATGAATTGCAAAAATTCAGATTTATGCTGAAATTTTGACCCCGGGGCTTAGGGATTTTTTCAAAAAATATTTTCCGCCGGTTAAGTGGTCGAGGGCTGATTTCTTGTCTTCTGATAAAAAGCCTTCTGTTTCGATTCCCAAACATTTTGGGAGAGCATTTGCAAGCGTTTGGCACCATTTTTGAGTGAATTGCCAAAAGTCAGATTTTTGCTGAAATTGTGACCCCGGGGCTTAGGGATATTTTCAAAAAAATCTTTTTCCGCCGGTTAAGTGATCGAGGGCTGATTTCTTGTCCTTTGATGAAAAGCCTTCTGTTTCGACTGCCAAAATTTCAGGGGAGCATTTGCAAGCGTTTGGCACCATTTTTGAGTGAATTGCCAAAAGTCAGATTTTTGCTGAAATTGTGACCCCGGGGCTTAGGGATTTTTTCAAAAGAATCTTTTTCCGCCGGTTAAGTGATCGAGGGCTGATTTCTTGTCCTGTGATAAAAAGCCTTCTGTTTCGACTGCCAAACATTTCAGGGGAGCATTTGCAAACGTTTGGCACCATTTTTGAGTGAATTTCCAAAACTCAGATTTTTGCTGAAATTCTGACCCCGGGTTTTAGGGATTTTTTCAAAAAATATTTTCGGCCGGTTATGTTGCTGAGGGCCGATTTCTTGTCCTTTGATGAAAAGCCTTCTGTTTCGACTGCCAAACGTTTCACGGGAGCATTTGCAAGCGTTTGGCACCATTTTTGAGTGAATTGCCAAAAGTCAGATTTTTGGTGAAATTGTGACCGCAGGGTTTTAGGGATATTTTCAAAAAAATCTTTTTCCGCCGGTTATGTTGCTGAGGGCCGATTTCTTGTCCTTTGATGAAAAGCCTTCTGTTTCGACTGCCAAACCTATCAGGGGAGCATTTGCAAGCGTTTGGCACCATTTTTGAGTGAATTCCTAAAGTCAGATTTTTGCTGAAATTTTGACCCCGGGGCTTAGGGATTTTTTCAAAAAATATTTTCCGCCGGTTAAGTGGTCGAGGGCCGATTTCTTGTCCTGTGATAAAAAGCCTTCTGTTTCGACTGCGAAACATTTCAGGGGAGCATTTCCAAACGTTTGGCACCATTTTTGAGTGAATTTCCAAAAGTCATATTTTTGCTGAAATTCTGACCCCGGGGCTTAGGGATTTTTTCAAAAAATATTTTCCGCCGGTTAAGTGGTCGAGGGCTGATTTCTTGTCTTCTGATAAAAAGCCTTCTGTTTCGATTCCCAAACATTTTGGGAGAGCATTTGCAACCGTTCAGAACCATTTTTGAATGAATTGCCAAAAGTCAGATTTTTGCTGAAAATTTGACCCCGGGGCTTAGGAATTTTTTTAAAAAATATTTTCCGCCGGTTATGTTGCTGAGGGCCGATTTCTTGTCCTTTGATGAAAAGCCTTCTGTTTCGACTGCCAAACCTTTCAGGGGAGCATTTGCAAGCGTTTGGCACCATTTTTGAGTGAATTGCCAAAAGTCAGATTTTTGCTGAAATTGTGACCCCGGGGCTTAGGGATATTTTCAAAAAAATCTTTTTCCGCCGGTTAAGTGATCGAGGGCTGATTTCTTGTCCTTTGATGAAAAGCCTTCTGTTTCGACTGCCAAAACTTTCAGGGGAGCATTTGCAAGCGTTTGGCACCATTTTTGAGTGAATTTCCAAAAGTCAGATTTTTGCTGAAATTGTGACCCCGGGGCTTAGGGATTTTTTCAAAAGAATCTTTTTCCGCCGGTTAAGTGATCGAGGGCTGATTTCTTGTCCTTTGATGAAAAGCCTTCTGTTTCGACTGCCAAACCTTTCAGGGGAGCATTTGCAAGCGTTTGGCACCATTTTTGAGTGAATTTCCAAAACTCAGATTTTTGCTGAAATTCTGACCCCGGGGTTTAGGGATTTTTTCAAAAAATATTTTCCGCCGGTTAAGTGGTCGAGGGCTGATTTCTTGTCTTCTGATAAAAAGCCTTCTGTTTCGACAGCCAAACCTTTCAGGGGAGCATTTGCAAGCGTTTGGCACCATTTTTGAGTGAATTTCCAACAGTCAGATTTTTGCTGAAATTGTGACCCCGGGGCTTAGGGATTTTTTTCAAAAAATATTTTCCGCCGGTTATGTTACTGAGGGCTGATTTCTTGTCCTTTAATGAATATGTTCTGTTTCGACTGCCAAACCTTTCTGAGGAGCATTTGCAACCGTTCAGAACCATTTTTGAATGAATTGCCTAAAGTCAGATTTTTGCTGAAATTTTGACCCCGGGGCTTAGGGATTTTTTTCAAAAAAATCTTTTTCCACCGGTTAAGTGGTCGAGGGCAGATTTCTTGCGTTGTGATAAAAAGCCTTCTGTTTCGACTGCCAAACATTTTGGGAGAGCATTTGCAAGAATTTGGCATCATTTTTGAGTGAATTCCAAAAAGTCAGATTTTTTCTGAAATTGTGACCCCAGGGCTTAGGGATTTTTTCAAAAAAATCTTTTTCCGCCGGTTATGTTGCTGAGGGCTGATTTCTTGTCCTTTGATGAAAAGCCTTCTGTTTCGACTGCCAAACCTTTCAGGGGTGCATTTGAAACCGTTCAGAACCATTTTTGAATGAATTGCCAAAAGTCAGAGTTTTGCTGAAAATTTGACCCCGGGGCTTAGGAATTTTTTTAAAAAATATTTTCCGCCGGTTATGTTGCTGAGGGCCGATTTCTTGTCCTTTGATGAAAAGCCTTCTGTTTCGACTGCCAAACCTTTCAGGGGAGCATTTGCAAGCGTTTGGCACCATTTTTGAGTGAATTGCCAAAAGTCAGATTTTTGCTGAAATTGTGACCCCGGGGCTTAGGGATATTTTCAAAAAAATCTTTTTCCGCCGGTTAAGTGATCGAGGGCTGATTTCTTGTCCTTTGATGAAAAGCCTTCTGTTTCGACTGCCAAAACTTTCAGGGGAGCATTTGCAAGCGTTTGGCACCATTTTTGAGTGAATTTCCAAAAGTCAGATTTTTGCTGAAATTGTGACCCCGGGGCTTAGGGATTTTTTCAAAAGAACCTTTTTCTGCCGGTTAAGTGATCGAGGGCTGATTTCTTGTCCTTTGATGAAAAGCCTTCTGTTTCGACTGCCAAACCTTTCAGGGGAGCATTTGCAAGCGTTTGACACCATTTTTGAGTGAATTTCCAAAAGTCAGATTTTTGCTGAAATTTTGAACCGAGGCTTAGGGATTTTTTCAAAAAATATTTTCCGCCGGTTATGTTGCTGAGGGTTGATTTCTTGTCCTTTGATGAAAAGCCTTCTGTTTCGACTGCCAAACCTTTCAGGGGAGCATTTGCAAGCGTTTGGCACCATTTTTGAGGGAATTTCCAAAAGTCAGATTTTTGCTGAAATTGTGACCCCGGGGCTTAGGGATTTTTTCAAAAAAAAAATTTCCGCCGGTTAAGTGATCGAGGGCTGATTTCTTGTCCTGTGATAAAAAGCCTTCTGTTTCGACTGCCAAACATTTCAGGGGAGCATTTGCAAACGTTTGTTACCATTTTTGAGTGAATTGCCAAAACTCAGATTTTTGGTGAAATTGTGACCGCAGGGTTTTAGGGATATTTTCAAAAAAATCTTTTTCCGCCGGTTAAGTGGTCGAGACCTGATTTTTTGTCCTGTGATATAAAGCCTTCTGTTTCGATTGCCAAACATTTCAGGGGAGGATTTGCAAAAGTTTGGCACCATTTTTGAGTGAATTCCTAAAGTCAGATTTTTGCTGAAATTGTGACCCCGGGGCTTAGGGATTTTTTCAAAAAAATCTTTTTTCGCCGGTTCAGTGGTCGAGGGCTGATTTCTTGTCCTGTGATAAAAAGCCTTCTGTTTCGACTGCCAAACCTTTCAGGGGAGCATTTGCAACCGTTCAAAACCATTTTTGAATGAATTGCCAAAAGTCTGATTTTTGCTGAAATTTTGACCCCGGGGCTTAGGGATTTTTTCAAAAAATATTTTCCGCCGGTTTTGTTGCTGAGGGCCGATTTCTTGTCCTGTGATGAAAAGCCTTCTGTTTCGACTGCCAAACCTTTCAGGGGAGCATTTGCAAGCGTTTGGCACCATTTTTGAGTGAATTGCCAAAAGTCAGATTTTTGGTGAAATTGTGACCACAGGGTTTTAGGGATTTTTTCAAAAAAATCTTTTTCCGCCGGTTAAGTGGTTGAGAGCTGATTTCTTGTCCTGTGATATAAAGTCTTCTGTTTCGATTGCCAAAGATTTCAGGGGAGCATTTGCAAACGTTTGGCACCATTTTTGAGTGAATTCCTAAAGTCAGATTTTTGTTGAAATTGTGACCCGGGGGCTTAGGGATTTTTTCAAAAAAATCTTTTTCCGCCGGTTCAGTGGGCGAGGGCTGATTTCTTGTCCTGTGATAAAAAGCCTCCTGTTTCGACTGCCAAACCTTTCAGGGGAGCATTTGCAACCGTTCAGAACCATTTTTGAATGAATTACCAAAAGTCAGATTTTTGCTGAAATTTTGACCCCGGGGCTTAGGGATTTTTTCAAAAAATATTTTCCGCCGGTTATGTTGCTGAGGGCTGATTTCTTCTCCTTTGATGAAAAGCCTTCTGTTTCGACTGCCAAACCTTTCAGAGTAGCATTTGCAACCGTTCAGAACCATTTTTGAATGAATTGCCAAAAGTCAGATTTTTGCTGAAATTGTAACCCCGGGGCTTAGGGATTTTTTCAAAAAAAAAATTTCCGCCGGTTAAGTGATCGAGGGCTGATTTCTTGTCCTGTGATAAAAAGCCTTCTGTTTCGACTGCCAAACCTTTCAGGGGAGCATTTGCAAGTGTTTGGCACCATTTTTGAGTGAATTTACAAAACTCAGATTTTTGCTGAAATTCTGACCCCGGGGTTTAGGGATTTTTTCAAAAAATATTTTCCGCCGGTTAAGTGGTCGAGGGCTGATTTCTTGTCTTCTGATAAAAAGCCTTCTGTTTCGACAGCCAAACCTTTCAGGGGAGCATTTGCAAGCATTTGGCACCATTTTTGAGTGAATTTCCAACAGTCAGATTTTTGCTGAAATTGTGACCCTTAGGGATTTTTTTAAAAAAATATTTTCCGCCGGTTATGTTACTGAGGGCTGATTTCTTGCCCTTTAATGAATATCTTCTGTTTCGACTGCCAAACCTTTCTGAGGAGCATTTGCAACCGTTCAGAACCATTTTTGAATGAATTGCCAAAAGTCAGATTTTTGCTGAAATTGTGACCCCGGGGCTTAGGGATTTTTTCAAAAAAATCTTTTTCCGCCGGTTAAGTGGTCGAGGGCAGATTTCTTGCGTTGTGATAAAAAGCCTTCTGTTTCGACTGCCAAACATTTTGGGAGAGCATTTGCAAGAATTTGGCATCATTTTTGAGTGAATTCCAAAAAGTCAGATTTTTTCTGAAATTGTGACCCCAGGGCTTAGGGATTTTTTCAAAAGAACCTTTTTCCGCCGGTTAAGTGATCGAGGGCTGATTTCTTGTCCTTTGATGAAAAGCCTTCTGTTTCGACTGCCAAACCTTTCAGGGGAGCATTTGCAAGCGTTTGACACCATTTTTGAGTGAATTTCCAAAACTCAGATTTTTGCTGAAATTTTGAACCGAGGCTTAGGGATTTTTTCAAAAAATATTTTCCGCCGGTTATGTTGCTGAGGGCTGATTTCTTGTCCTTTGATGAAAAGCCTTCTGTTTCGACTGCCAAACCTTTCAGGGGAGCATTTGCAAGCGTTTGGCACCATTTTTGAGGGAATTTCCAAAAGTCAGATTTTTGCTGAAATTGTGACCCCGGGGCTTAGGGATTTTTTCAAAAAAATCTTTTTCCGCCGGTTAAGTGGTTGAGAGCTGATTTCTTGTCCTGTGATATAAAGTCTTCTGTTTCGATTGCCAAACATTTCAGGGGAGCATTTGCAAACGTTTGGCACCATTTTTGAGTGAATTCCTAAAGTCAGATTTCTGTTGAAATTGTGACCCCGGGGCTTAGGGATTTTTTCAAAAAAATCTTATTCCGCCGGTTCAGTGGGCGAGGGCTGATTTCTTGTCCTGTGATAAAAAACCTTCTGTTTCGACTGCCAAACCTTTCAGGGGAGCATTTGCAACCGTTCAGAACCATTTTTGAATGAATTGCCAAAAGTCAGATTTTTGCTGAAATTTTGACCCGGGGCTTAGGGATTTTTTCAAAAAATATTTTCCGCCGGTTATGTTGCTGAGGGCCGATTTCTTGTCCCTTGATGAAAAGCCTTCTGTTTCGACTGCCAAACCTTTCAGGGGAGCATTTGCAAGCGTTTGGCACCATTTTTGAGTGAATTTCTAAAAGTCAGATTTTTGTTGAAATTGTGACCCCGGGGCTTAGGGATTTTTTCAAAAAATATTTTCCGCCGGTTATGTTGCTGAGGGCTGATTTCTTCTCCTTTGATGAAAAGCCTTCTGTTTCGACTGCCAAACCTTTCAGAGTAGCATTTGCAACCGTTCAGAACCATTTTTGAATGAATTGCCAAAAGTCAGATTTTTGCTGAAATTGTGACCCCGGGGCTTAGGGATTTTTTCAAAAAAAAAATTTCCGCCGGTTAAGTGATCGAGGGCTGATTTCTTGTCCTGTGATAAAAAGCCTTCTGTTTCGACTGCCAAACATTTCAGGGGAGCATTTGCAAGCGTTTGGCACCATTTTTGAGGGAATTTCCAAAAGTCAGATTTTTGCTGAAATTGTGACCCCGGGGCTTAGGGATTTTTTCAAAAAAATAATTTCCGCCGGTTAAGTGATCGAGGGCTGATTTCTTGTCCTGTGATATAAAGACTTCTGTTTCGATTGCCAAACATTTCAGGGGAGCATTTGCAAACGTTTGGCACCATTTTTGAGTGAATTCCTAAAGTCAGATTTTTGCTGAAATTGTGACCCCGGGGCTTAGGGATTTTTTCAAAAAAATCTTTTTCCGCCGGTTCAGTGGTCGAGGGCTGATTTCTTGTCCTGTGATAAAAAGCCTTCTGTTTCGACTGCCAAACATTTCAGGGGAGCATTTGCAAACGTTTGTCACCATTTTTGAGTGAATTGCCAAAACTCAGATTTTTGGTGAAATTGTGACCACAGGGTTTTAGGGATTTTTTCAAAAAAATCTTTTTCCGCCGGTTAAGTGGTTGAGAGCTGATTTCTTGTCCTGTGATATAAAGTCTTCTGTTTCGATTGCCAAACATTTCAGGGGAGCATTTGCAAACGTTTGGCACCATTTTTGAGTGAATTCCTAAAGTCAGATTTTTGCTGAAATTTTTAACCCGGGGCTTAGGGATATTTTCAAAAAATATTTTCCGCCGGTTATGTTGCTGAGGGCTGATTTCTTGTCCTTTGAGGAAAAGCCTTCTGTTTCGACTGCCAAACCTTTCAGAGTAGCATTTGCAACCGTTTAGAACCATTTTTGAATGAATTGCCAAAAGTCAGATTTTTGCTGAAATTGTGACCCCGGGGCTTAGGGATTTTTTCAAAAAAATCTTTTTCCGCCGGTTAAGTGCTCGAGGGCTGATTTCTTGCCTTGTGATAAAAAGCCTTCTGTTTCGACTGCCAAACCTTTCAGGGGAGCATTTGCAACCTTTCAGAACCTTTTTTGAATGAATTGCAAAAATTCAGATTTATGCTGAAATTTTGACCCCGGGGCTTAGGGATATTTTCAAAAAATATTTTCTGCCGGTTATGTTGCTGAGGGCTGATTTCTTGTCCTTTGATGAAAAGCCTTCTGTTTCGACTGCCAAACCTTTCAGGGGAGCATTTGCAAGCGTTTGGCACCATTTTTGAGTGAATTTCCAAAAGTCAGATTTTCGCTGAAATTCTGACCCCGGGGTTTAGGGATTTTTTCAAAAAATATTTTCCGCCGGTTAAGTGGTCGAGGGCTGATTTCTTGTCCTGTGATAAAAAGCCTTCTGTTTCGACTGCCAAACATTTCAGGGGAGCATTTGCAAACGTTTGGCACCATTTTTGAGTGAATTTCCAAAAGTCATATTTTTGCTGAAATTCTGACCCCGGGGCTTAGGGATTTTTTCAAAAAATATTTTCCGCCGGTTAAGTGGTCGAGGGCTGATTTCTTGTCTTCTGATAAAAAGCCTTCTGTTTCGATTCCCAAACATTTTGGGAGAGCATTTGCAAGCGTTTGGCACCATTTTTGAGTGAATTGCCAAAAGTCAGATTTTTGCTGAAATTGTGACCCCGGGGCTTAGGGATATTTTCAAAAAAATCTTTTTCCGCCGGTTAAGTGATCGAGGGCTGATTTCTTGTCCTTTGATGAAAAGCCTTCTGTTTCGACTGCCAAAATTTCAGGGGAGCATTTGCAAGCGTTTGGCACCATTTTTGAGTGAATTTCCAAAAGTCAGATTTTTGCTGAAATTGTGACCCCGGGGCTTAGGGATTTTTTCAAAAGAATCTTTTTCCGCCGGTTAAGTGATCGAGGGCTGATTTCTTGTCCTGTGATAAAAAGCCTTCTGTTTCGACTGCCAAACATTTCAGGGGAGCATTTGCAAACGTTTGGCACCATTTTTGAGTGAATTTCCAAAACTCAGATTTTTGCTGAAATTCTGACCCCGGGTTTTAGGGATTTTTTCAAAAAATATTTTCCGCCGGTTAAGTGGTCGAGGGCTGATTTCTTGTCTTCTGATAAAAAGCCTTCTGTTTCGACTGCCAAACCTTTCAGGGGAACATTTGCAAGCGTTTGGCACCATTTTTGAGTGAATTTCCAAAAGTCAGATTTTTGCTGAAATTGTGACCCCGGGGTTTAGGGATTTTTTTTAAAAAAAATTTTCCGCCGGTTATGTTGCTGAGGGCTGATTTCTTGTCCTTTGATGAAAAGCCTTCTGTTTCGACTGCCAAACCTTTCAGGGGATCATTTGCAAGCGTTTGGCACCATTTTTGAGGGAATTTCCAAAAGTCAGATTTTTGCTGAAATTGTGACCCCGGGGCTTAGGGATTCTTTTCAAAAAATATTTTCCGCCGGTTATGTTACTGAGGGCTGATTTCTTGTCCTTTAATGAATATCTTCTGTTTCGACTGCCAAACTTTTCTGAGGAGCATTTGCAACCGTTCAGAACCATTTTTGAATGAATTGCCAAAAGTCAGATTTTTGCTGAAATTGTGACCCCGGGGCTTAGGGATTTTTTCAAAAAAAAAATTTCCGCCGGTTAAGTGATCGAGGGCTGATTTCTTGTCCTGTGATATAAAGACTTCTGTTTCGATTGCCAAACATTTCAGGGGAGCATTTGCAAACGTTTGGCACCATTTTTGAGTGAATTCCTAAAGTCAGATTTTTGCTGAAATTGTGACCCCGGGGCTTAGGGATTTTTTCAAAAAAATCTTTTTCCGCCGGTTCAGTGGTCGAGGGCTGATTTCTTGTCCTGTGATAAAAAGCCTTCTGTTTCGACTGCCAAACATTTCAGGGGAGCATTTGCAAACGTTTGTCACCATTTTTGAGTGAATTGCCAAAACTCAGATTTTTGGTGAAATTGTGACCACAGGGTTTTAGGGATTTTTTCAAAAAAATCTTTTTCCGCCGGTTAAGTGGTTGAGAGCTGATTTCTTGTCCTGTGATATAAAGTCTTCTGTTTCGATTGCCAAACATTTCAGGGGAGCATTTGCAAACGTTTGGCACCATTTTTGAGTGAATTCCTAAAGTCAGATTTTTGCTGAAATTTTTAACCCGGGGCTTAGGGATATTTTCAAAAAATATTTTCCGCCGGTTATGTTGCTGAGGGCTGATTTCTTGTCCTTTGAGGAAAAGCCTTCTGTTTCGACTGCCAAACCTTTCAGAGTAGCATTTGCAACCGTTTAGAACCATTTTTGAATGAATTGCCAAAAGTCAGATTTTTGCTGAAATTGTGACCCCGGGGCTTAGGGATTTTTTCAAAAAAATCTTTTTCCGCCGGTTAAGTGCTCGAGGGCTGATTTCTTGCCTTGTGATAAAAAGCCTTCTGTTTCGACTGCCAAACCTTTCAGGGGAGCATTTGCAACCTTTCAGAACCTTTTTTGAATGAATTGCAAAAATTCAGATTTATGCTGAAATTTTGACCCCGGGGCTTAGGGATATTTTCAAAAAATATTTTCTGCCGGTTATGTTGCTGAGGGCTGATTTCTTGTCCTTTGATGAAAAGCCTTCTGTTTCGACTGCCAAACCTTTCAGGGGAGCATTTGCAAGCGTTTGGCACCATTTTTGAGTGAATTTCCAAAAGTCAGATTTTCGCTGAAATTCTGACCCCGGGGTTTAGGGATTTTTTCAAAAAATATTTTCCGCCGGTTAAGTGGTCGAGGGCTGATTTCTTGTCCTGTGATAAAAAGCCTTCTGTTTCGACTGCCAAACATTTCAGGGGAGCATTTGCAAACGTTTGGCACCATTTTTGAGTGAATTTCCAAAAGTCATATTTTTGCTGAAATTCTGACCCCGGGGCTTAGGGATTTTTTCAAAAAATATTTTCCGCCGGTTAAGTGGTCGAGGGCTGATTTCTTGTCTTCTGATAAAAAGCCTTCTGTTTCGATTCCCAAACATTTTGGGAGAGCATTTGCAAGCGTTTGGCACCATTTTTGAGTGAATTGCCAAAAGTCAGATTTTTGCTGAAATTGTGACCCCGGGGCTTAGGGATATTTTCAAAAAAATCTTTTTCCGCCGGTTAAGTGATCGAGGGCTGATTTCTTGTCCTTTGATGAAAAGCCTTCTGTTTCGACTGCCAAAATTTCAGGGGAGCATTTGCAAGCGTTTGGCACCATTTTTGAGTGAATTTCCAAAAGTCAGATTTTTGCTGAAATTGTGACCCCGGGGCTTAGGGATTTTTTCAAAAGAATCTTTTTCCGCCGGTTAAGTGATCGAGGGCTGATTTCTTGTCCTGTGATAAAAAGCCTTCTGTTTCGACTGCCAAACATTTCAGGGGAGCATTTGCAAACGTTTGGCACCATTTTTGAGTGAATTTCCAAAACTCAGATTTTTGCTGAAATTCTGACCCCGGGTTTTAGGGATTTTTTCAAAAAATATTTTCCGCCGGTTAAGTGGTCGAGGGCTGATTTCTTGTCTTCTGATAAAAAGCCTTCTGTTTCGACTGCCAAACCTTTCAGGGGAACATTTGCAAGCGTTTGGCACCATTTTTGAGTGAATTTCCAAAAGTCAGATTTTTGCTGAAATTGTGACCCCGGGGTTTAGGGATTTTTTTAAAAAAAAATTTTCCGCCGGTTATGTTGCTGAGGGCTGATTTCTTGTCCTTTGATGAAAAGCCTTCTGTTTCGACTGCCAAACCTTTCAGGGGATCATTTGCAAGCGTTTGGCACCATTTTTGAGGGAATTTCCAAAAGTCAGATTTTTGCTGAAATTGTGACCCCGGGGCTTAGGGATTCTTTTCAAAAAATATTTTCCGCCGGTTATGTTACTGAGGGCTGATTTCTTGTCCTTTAATGAATATCTTCTGTTTCGACTGCCAAACTTTTCTGAGGAGCATTTGCAACCGTTCAGAACCATTTTTGAATGAATTGCCAAAAGTCAGATTTTTGCTGAAATTGTGACCCCGGGGCTTAGGGATTTTTTCAAAAAAATCTATTTCCGCCGGTTAAGTGGTCGAGGGCTGATTTCTTGCGTTGTGATAAAAAACCTTCTGTTTCGACTGCCAAACATTTCAGGGGAGCATTTGCAAACGTTTGGCACCATTTTTGAGTGAATTTCCAAAACTCAGATTTTTGCTGAAATTCTGACCCCGGGGCTTAGGGATTTTTTCAAAAGAAACTTTTTCCGCCGGTTAAGTGATCGAGGGCTGATTTCTTGTCCTTTGATGAAAAGCCTTCTGTTTCGACTGCCAAACCTTTCAGGGGAGCATTTGCAAGCGTTTGGCACCATTTTTGAGTGAATTTCCAAAAGTCAGATTTTTGCTGAAATTTTGAACCGGGGCTTAGGGATTTTTTCAAAAAATATTTTCCGCCGGTTATGTTGCTGAGGGCTGATTTCTTGTCCTTTGATGAAAAGCCTTCTGTTTCGACTGCCAAACCTTTCATGGGAGCATTTGCAAGCGTTTGGCACCATTTTTGAGGGAATTTCCAAAAGTCAGATTTTTGCTGAAATTGTGACCCCGGGGCTTAGGGATTTTTTCAAAAAAAAAATTTCCGCTGGTTAAGTGATCGAGGGCTGATTTCTTGTCCTGTGATAAAAAGCCTTCTGTTTCGACTGCCAAACATTTCAGGGGAGCATTTGCAAACGTTTGTCACCATTTTTGAGTGAATTGCCAAAACTCAGATTTTTGGTGAAATTGTGACCGCAGGGTTTTAGGGATATTTTCAAAAAAATCTTTTTCCGCCGGTTAAGTGGTCGAGAGCTGATTTTTTGTCCTGTGATATAAAGCCTTCTGTTTCGACTGCCAAACATTTCAGGGGAGGATTTGCAAACGTTTGGCACCATTTTTGAGTGAGTTCCTAAAGTCAGATTTTTGCTGAAATTGTGACCCCGGGGCTTAGGGATTTTTTCAAAAAAATCTTTTTCCGCCGGTTCAGTGGTCGAGGGCTGATTTCTTGTCCTGTGATAAAAAGCCTTCTGTTTCGACTGCCAAACCTTTCAGGGGAGCATTTGCAACCGTTCAGAACCATTTTTGAATGAATTGCCAAAAGTCAGATTTTTGCTGAAATTGTGACCCCGGGGCTTAGGGATTTTTTCAAAAAATATTTTCCGCCGGTTTTGTTGCTGAGGGCCGATTTCTTGTCCTTTGATGAAAAGCCTTCTGTTTCGACTGCCAAACCTTTCAGTGGAGCATTTGCAAGCGTTTGGGACCATTTTTGAGTGAATTGCCAAAAGTCAGATTTTTGGTGAAATTGTGACCCCCGGGCTTAGGGATTTTTTCAAAAAAATCTTTTTCCGCCGGTTAAGTGGTCGAGGGCTGATTTCTTGCCTTGTGATAAAAGGCCTTATGTTTCGACTGCCAAACCTTTCAGGGGAGCATTTGCAACCGTTGAGAACCATTTTTGAATGAATTGCCAAAATTCAGATTTTTGCTGAAATTGTGACCCCGGGGCTTAGGGATTTTTTCAAAAAATATTTTCTGCCGGTTATGTTGCTGAGGGCTGATTTCTTGTCCTTTGATGAAAAGCCTTCTGTTTCGACTGCCAAACCTTTCAGGGGAGCATTTCCAAGCGTTTGGCACCATTTTTGAGTGAATTTCCAAAAGTCAGATTTTTGCTGAAATTCTGACCCCGGGGTTTAGGGATTTTTTCAAAAAATATTTTCCGCCAGTTAAGTGGTCGAGGGCTGATTTCTTGTCCTGTGATAAAAAGCCTTCTGTTTCGATTCCCAAACATTTTGGGAGAGCGTTTGCAAGCGTTTGGCACCATTTTTGAGTGAATTGCCAAAAGTCAGATTTTTGCTGAAATTGTGACCCCGGGGCTTAGGGATTTTTTCAAAAAAATCTTTTTCCGCCGGTTATGTTGCTGAGGGCTGATTTCTTGTCCTTTGATGAAAAGCCTTCTGTTTCGACTGCCAAACCTTTCAGGGGTGCATTTGAAACCGTTCAGAACCATTTTTGAATGAATTGCCAAAAGTCAGAGTTTTGCTGAAATTGTGACCCCGATGCTTAGGGATTTTTTCAAAAAAATCTTTTTCCGCTGGGTAAGTGGTCGAGGGCTGATTTCTTGTCTTCTGATAAAAAGCCTTCTGTTTCGACTGCCAAACCTTTCAGGGAAGCATTTGAAACCGTTCAGAACCATTTTTGAATGAATTGCCAAAAGTCAGATTTTTGCTGAAATTTTGACCCCGGGGCTTAGGGATTTTTCCAAAAAATATTTTCCGCAAGTTATGTTGCTGAGGGCTGATTTCTTGTCCTTTGATGAAAAGCCTTCTGTTTCGACTGCCAAACCTTTCAGGGGAACATTTGCAAGCGTTTGGCACAATTTTTGAGTGAATTTCCAAAAGTCAGATTTTTGCTGAAATTGTGACCCCGGGGTTTAGGGATTTTTTTAAAAAAAATATTTTCCGCCGATTATGTTGCTGAGGGCTGATTTCTTGTCCTTTGATGAAAAGCCTTCTGTTTCGACTGCCAAACATTTCAGGGGAGCATTTGCAAGCGTTTGGCACCATTTTTGAGTGAGTTTCCAAAAGTCAGATTTTTGCTGAAATTGTGACCCCGGGGCTTAGGGATTTTTTTCAAAAAATATTTTCCGCAAGTTATGTTGCTGAGGGCTGATTTCTTGTCCTTTGATGAAAAGCCTTCTGTTTCGACTGCCAAACCTTTCAGGGGAACATTTGCAAGCGTTTGGCACCATTTTTGAGTGAATTTCCAAAAGTCAGATTTTTGCTGAAATTTTGACCCCGGGGCTTAGGAATTTTTCCAAAAAATATTTTCCGCAAGTTATGTTGCTGAGGGCTGATTTCTTGTCCTTTGATGAAAAGCCTTCTGTTTCGACTGCCAAACCTTTCAGGGGAACATTTGCAAGCGTTTGGCACCATTTTTGAGTGAATTTCCAAAAGTCAGATTTTTGCTGAAATTTTGACCCCGGGGCTTAGGAATTTTTTTCAAAAAATATTTTCCGCCGGTTATGTTACTGAGGGCTGATTTCTTGTCCTTTAATGAATATCTTCTGTTTCGACTGCCAAACCTTTCTGAGGAGCATTTGCAACCGTTCAGAACCATTTTTGAATGAATTGCCAAAAGTCAGATTTTTGCTGAAATTTTGACCCCAGGGCTTAGGGATTTTTCCAAAAAATATTTTCCGCAAGTTATGTTGCTGAGGGCTGATTTCTTGTCCTTTGATGAAAAGCCTTCTGTTTCGACTGCCAAACCTTTCAGGGGAGCATTTGCAAGCGTTTGGCACCATTTTTGAGTGAATTTCCAAAAGTCAGATTTTTGCTGAAATTTTGAACCGGGGCTTAGGGATTTTTTCAAAAAATATTTTCCGCCGGTTATGTTGCTGAGGGCTGATTTCTTGTCCTTTGATGAAAAGCCTTCTGTTTCGACTGCCAAACCTTTCAGGGGAGCATTTGCAAGCGTTTGGCACCATTTTTGAGGGAATTTCCAAAAGTCAGATTTTTGCTGAAATTGTGACCCCGGGGCTTAGGGATTTTTTCAAAAAAAAAATTTCCGCCGGTTAAGTGATCGAGGGCTGATTTCTTGTCCTGTGATAAAAAGCCTTCTGTTTCGACTGCCAAACATTTCAGGGGAGCATTTGCAAACGTTTGTTACCATTTTTGAGTGAATTGCCAAAACTCAGATTTTTGGTGAAATTGTGACCGCAGGGTTTTAGGGATATTTTCAAAAAAATCTTTTTCCGCCGGTTAAGTGGTCGAGACCTGATTTTTTGTCCTGTGATATAAAGCCTTCTGTTTCGATTGCCAAACATTTCAGGGGAGGATTTGCAAAAGTTTGGCACCATTTTTGAGTGAATTCCTAAAGTCAGATTTTTGCTGAAATTGTGACCCCGGGGCTTAGGGATTTTTTCAAAAAAATCTTTTTCCGCCGGTTCAGTGGTCGAGGGCTGATTTCTTGTCCTGTGATAAAAAGCCTTCTGTTTCGACTGCCAAACCTTTCAGGGGAGCATTTGCAACCGTTCAAAACCATTTTTGAATGAATTGCCAAAAGTCTGATTTTTGCTGAAATTTTGACCCCGGGGCTTAGGGATTTTTTCAAAAAATATTTTCCGCCGGTTTTGTTGCTGAGGGCCGATTTCTTGTCCTGTGATGAAAAGCCTTCTGTTTCGACTGCCAAACCTTTCAGGGGAGCATTTGCAAGCGTTTGGCACCATTTTTGAGTGAATTGCCAAAAGTCAGATTTTTGGTGAAATTGTGACCACAGGGTTTTAGGGATTTTTTCAAAAAAATCTTTTTCCGCCGGTTAAGTGGTTGAGAGCTGATTTCTTGTCCTGTGATATAAAGTCTTCTGTTTCGATTGCCAAAGATTTCAGGGGAGCATTTGCAAACGTTTGGCACCATTTTTGAGTGAATTCCTAAAGTCAGATTTTTGTTGAAATTGTGACCCGGGGGCTTAGGGATTTTTTCAAAAAAATCTTTTTCCGCCGGTTCAGTGGGCGAGGGCTGATTTCTTGTCCTGTGATAAAAAGCCTTCTGTTTCGACTGCCAAACCTTTCAGGGGAGCATTTGCAACCGTTCAGAACCATTTTTGAATGAATTACCAAAAGTCAGATTTTTGCTGAAATTTTGACCCCGGGGCTTAGGGATTTTTTCAAAAAATATTTTCCGCCGGTTATGTTGCTGAGGGCTGATTTCTTCTCCTTTGATGAAAAGCCTTCTGTTTCGACTGCCAAACCTTTCAGAGTAGCATTTGCAACCGTTCAGAACCATTTTTGAATGAATTGCCAAAAGTCAGATTTTTGCTGAAATTGTGACCCCGGGGCTTAGGGATTTTTTCAAAAAAAAAATTTCCGCCGGTTAAGTGATCGAGGGCTGATTTCTTGTCCTGTGATAAAAAGCCTTCTGTTTCGACTGCCAAACCTTTCAGGGGAGCATTTGCAAGTGTTTGGCACCATTTTTGAGTGAATTTACAAAACTCAGATTTTTGCTGAAATTCTGACCCCGGGGTTTAGGGATTTTTTCAAAAAATATTTTCCGCCGGTTAAGTGGTCGAGGGCTGATTTCTTGTCTTCTGATAAAAAGCCTTCTGTTTCGACAGCCAAACCTTTCAGGGGAGCATTTGCAAGCATTTGGCACCATTTTTGAGTGAATTTCCAACAGTCAGATTTTTGCTGAAATTGTGACCCTTAGGGATTTTTTTAAAAAAATATTTTCCGCCGGTTATGTTACTGAGGGCTGATTTCTTGTCCTTTAATGAATATCTTCTGTTTCGACTGCCAAACCTTTCTGAGGAGCATTTGCAACCGTTCAGAACCATTTTTGAATGAATTGCCAAAAGTCAGATTTTTGCTGAAATTGTGACCCCGGGGCTTAGGGATTTTTTCAAAAAAATCTTTTTCCGCCGGTTAAGTGGTCGAGGGCAGATTTCTTGCGTTGTGATAAAAAGCCTTCTGTTTCGACTGCCAAACATTTTGGGAGAGCATTTGCAAGAATTTGGCATCATTTTTGAGTGAATTCCAAAAAGTCAGATTTTTTCTGAAATTGTGACCCCAGGGCTTAGGGATTTTTTCAAAAGAACCTTTTTCCGCCGGTTAAGTGATCGAGGGCTGATTTCTTGTCCTTTGATGAAAAGCCTTCTGTTTCGACTGCCAAACCTTTCAGGGGAGCATTTGCAAGCGTTTGACACCATTTTTGAGTGAATTTCCAAAACTCAGATTTTTGCTGAAATTTTGAACCGAGGCTTAGGGATTTTTTCAAAAAATATTTTCCGCCGGTTATGTTGCTGAGGGCTGATTTCTTGTCCTTTGATGAAAAGCCTTCTGTTTCGACTGCCAAACCTTTCAGGGGAGCATTTGCAAGCGTTTGGCACCATTTTTGAGGGAATTTCCAAAAGTCAGATTTTTGCTGAAATTGTGACCCCGGGGCTTAGGGATTTTTTCAAAAAAAAAATTTCCGCCGGTTAAGTGATCGAGGGCTGATTTCTTGTCCTGTGATAAAAAGCCTTCTGTTTCGACTGCCAAACATTTCAGGGGAGCATTTGCAAACGTTTGTCACCATTTTTGAGTGAATTGCCAAAACTCAGATTTTTGGTGAAATTGTGACCGCAGGGTTTTAGGGATATTTTCAAAAAAATCTTTTTCCGCCGGTTAAGTGGTCGAGACCTGATTTTTTGTCCTGTGATATAAAGCCTTCTGTTTCGATTGCCAAACATTTCAGGGGAGGATTTGCAAACGTTTGGCACCATTTTTGAGTGAATTCCTAAAGTCAGATTTTTGCTGAAATTGTGACCCCGGGGCTTAGGGATTTTTTCAAAAAAATCTTTTTCCGCCGGTTCAGTGGTCGAGGGCTGATTTCTTGTCCTGTGATAAAAAGCCTTCTGTTTCGACTGCCAAACCTTTCAGGGGAGCATTTGCAACCGTTCAAAACCATTTTTGAATGAATTGCCAAAAGTCAGATTTTTGCTGAAATTTTGACCCCGGGGCTTAGGGATTTTTTCAAAAAATATTTTCCGCCGGTTTTGTTGCTGAGGGCCGATTTCTTGTCCTTGGATGAAAAGCCTTCTGTTTCGACTGCCAAACCTTTCAGGGGAGCATTTGCAAGCGTTTGGCACCATTTTTGAGAGAATTGCCAAAAGTCAGATTTTTGGTGAAATTGTGACCGCAGGTTTTAGGGATTTTTTCCAAAAAATCTTTTTCCGCCGGTTAAGTGGTTGAGAGCTGATTTCTTGTCCTGTGATATAAAGTCTTCTGTTTCGATTGCCAAACATTTCAGGGGAGCATTTGCAAACGTTTGGCACCATTTTTGAGTGAATTCCTAAAGTCAGATTTCTGTTGAAATTGTGACCCCGGGGCTTAGGGATTTTTTCAAAAAAATCTTATTCCGCCGGTTCAGTGGGCGAGGGCTGATTTCTTCTCCTGTGATAAAAAACCTTCTGTTTCGACTGCCAAACCTTTCAGGGGAGCATTTGCAACCGTTCAGAACCATTTTTGAATGAATTGCCAAAAGTCAGATTTTTGCTGAAATTTTGACCCCGGGGCTTAGGGATTTTTTCAAAAAATATTTTCCGCCGGTTATGTTGCTGAGGGCCGATTTCTTGTCCCTTGATGAAAAGCCTTCTGTTTCGACTGCCAAACCTTTCAGGGGAGCATTTGCAAGCGTTTGGCACCATTTTTGAGTGAATTTCTAAAAGTCAGATTTTTGTTGAAATTGTGACCCCGGGGCTTAGGGATTTTTTCAAAAAATATTTTCCGCCGGTTATGTTGCTGAGGGCTGATTTCTTCTCCTTTGATGAAAAGCCTTCTGTTTCGACTGCCAAACCTTTCAGAGTAGCATTTGCAACCGTTCAGAACCATTTTTGAATGAATTGCCAAAAGTCAGATTTTTGCTGAAATTGTGACCCCGGGGCTTAGGGATTTTTTCAAAAAAAAATTTTCCGCCGGTTAAGTGATCGAGGGCTGATTTCTTGTCCTGTGATAAAAAGCCTTCTGTTTCGACTGCCAAACATTTCAGGGGAGCATTTGCAAACGTTTGTCACCATTTTTGAGTGAATTGCCAAAACTCAGATTTTTGGTGAAATTGTGACCGCAGGGTTTTAGGGATTTTTTCAAAAAAATCTTTTTCCGCCGGTTAAGTGGTTGAGAGCTGATTTCTTGTCCTGTGATATAAAGTCTTCTGTTTCGATTGCCAAACATTTCAGGGGAGCATTTGCAAACGTTTGGCACCATTTTTGAGTGAATTCCTAAAGTCAGATTTTTGCTGAAATTGTGACCCCGGGGCTTAGGGATTTTTTCAAAAAAATCTTTTTCCGCCGGTTCAGTGGTCGAGGGCTGATTTCTTGTCCTGTGATAAAAAGCCTTCTGTTTCGACTGCCAAACATTTCAGGGGAGCATTTGCAAACGTTTGTCACCATTTTTGAGTGAATTGCCAAAACTCAGATTTTTGGTGAAATTGTGACCGCAGGGTTTTAGGGATTTTTTCAAAAAAATCTTTTTCCGCCGGTTAAGTGGTTGAGAGCTGATTTCTTGTCCTGTGATATAAAGTCTTCTGTTTCGATTGCCAAACATTTCAGGGGAGCATTTGCAAACGTTTGGCACCATTTTTGAGTGAATTCCTAAAGTCAGATTTTTGCTGAAATTTTTAACCCGGGGCTTAGGGATATTTTCAAATAATATTTTCCGCCGGTTATGTTGCTGAGGGCTGATTTCTTGTCCTTTGAGGAAAAGCCTTCTGTTTCGACTGCCAAACCTTTCAGAGTAGCATTTGCAACCGTTTAGAACCATTTTTGAATGAATTGCCAAAAGTCAGATTTTTGCTGAAATTGTGACCCCGGGGCTTAGGGATTTTTTCAAAAAAATCTTTTTCCGCCGGTTAAGTGGTCGAGGGCTGATTTCTTGCCTTGTGATAAAAAGCCTTCTGTTTCGACTGCCAAACCTTTCAGGGGAGCATTTGCAACCTTTCAGAACCTTTTTTGAATGAATTGCAAAAATTCAGATTCATGCTGAAATTTTGACCCCGGGGCTTAGGGATATTTTCAAAAAATATTTTCTGCCGGTTATGTTGCTGAGGGCTGATTTCTTGTCCTTTGATGAAAAGCCTTCTGTTTCGACTGCCAAACCTTTCAGGGGAGCATTTGCAAGCGTTTGGCACCATTTTTGAGTGAATTTCCAAAAGTCAGATTTTCGCTGAAATTCTGACCCCGGGGTTTAGGGATTTTTTCAAAAAATATTTTCCGCCGGTTAAGTGGTCGAGGGCTGATTTCTTGTCCTGTGATAAAAAGCCTTCTGTTTCGACTGCCAAACATTTCAGGGGAGCATTTGCAAACGTTTGGCACCATTTTTGAGTGAATTTCCAAAAGTCATATTTTTGCTGAAATTCTGACCCCGGGGCTTAGGGATTTTTTCAAAAAATATTTTCCGCCGGTTAAGTGGTCGAGGGCTGATTTCTTGTCTTCTGATAAAAAGCCTTCTGTTTCGATTCCCAAACATTTTGGGAGAGCATTTGCAAGCGTTTGGCACCATTTTTGAGTGAATTGCCAAAAGTCAGATTTTTGCTGAAATTGTGACCCCGGGGCTTAGGGATATTTTCAAAAAAATCTTTTTCCGCCGGTTAAGTGATCGAGGGCTGATTTCTTGTCCTTTGATGAAAAGCCTTCTGTTTCGACTGCCAAAATTTCAGGGGAGCATTTGCAAGCGTTTGGCACCATTTTTGAGTGAATTGCCAAAAGTCAGATTTTTGCTGAAATTGTGACCCCGGGGCTTAGGGATTTTTTCAAAAGAATCTTTTTCCGCCGGTTAAGTGATCGAGGGCTGATTTCTTGTCCTGTGATAAAAAGCCTTCTGTTTCGACTGCCAAACATTTCAGGGGAGCATTTGCAAACGTTTGGCACCATTTTTGAGTGAATTTCCAAAACTCAGATTTTTGCTGAAATTCTGACCCCGGGTTTTAGGGATTTTTTCAAAAAATATTTTCCGCCGGTTAAGTGGTCGAGGGCTGATTTCTTGTCTTCTGATAAAAAGCCTTCTGTTTCGACTGCCAAACCTTTCAGGGGAACATTTGCAAGCGTTTGGCACCATTTTTGAGTGAATTTCCAAAAGTCAGATTTTTGCTGAAATTGTGACCCCGGGGTTTAGGGATTTTTTTTAAAAAAATATTTTCCGCCGGTTATGTTGCTGAGGGCTGATTTCTTGTCCTTTGATGAAAAGCCTTCTGTTTCGACTGCCAAACCTTTCAGGGGATCATTTGCAAGCGTTTGGCACCATTTTTGAGGGAATTTCCAAAAGTCAGATTTTTGCTGAAATTGTGACCCCGGGGCTTAGGGATTTTTTTCAAAAAATATTTTCCGCCGGTTATGTTACTGAGGGCTGATTTCTTGTCCTTTAATGAATATCTTCTGTTTCGACTGCCAAACTTTTCTGAGGAGCATTTGCAACCGTTCAGAACCATTTTTGAATGAATTGCCAAAAGTCAGATTTTTGCTGAAATTGTGACCCCGGGGCTTAGGGATTTTTTCAAAAAAATCTATTTCCGCCGGTTAAGTGGTCGAGGGCTGATTTCTTGCGTTGTGATAAAAAACCTTCTGTTTCGACTGCCAAACATTTCAGGGGAGCATTTGCAAACGTTTGGCACCATTTTTGAGTGAATTTCCAAAACTCAGATTTTTGCTGAAATTCTGACCCCGGGGCTTAGGGATTTTTTCAAAAGAAACTTTTTCCGCCGGTTAAGTGATCGAGGGCTGATTTCTTGTCCTTTGATGAAAAGCCTTCTGTTTCGACTGCCAAACCTTTCATGGGAGCATTTGCAAGCGTTTGGCACCATTTTTGAGGGAATTTCCAAAAGTCAGATTTTTGCTGAAATTGTGACCCCGGGGCTTAGGGATTTTTTCAAAAAAAAAATTTCCGCTGGTTAAGTGATCGAGGGCTGATTTCTTGTCCTGTGATAAAAAGCCTTCTGTTTCGACTGCCAAACATTTCAGGGGAGCATTTGCAAACGTTTGTCACCATTTTTGAGTGAATTGCCAAAACTCAGATTTTTGGTGAAATTGTGACCGCCGGGTTTTAGGGATATTTTCAAAAAAATCTTTTTCCGCCGGTTAAGTGGTCGAGAGCTGATTTTTTGTCCTGTGATATAAAGCCTTCTGTTTCGACTGCCAAACATTTCAGGGGAGGATTTGCAAACGTTTGGCACCATTTTTGAGTGAGTTCCTAAAGTCAGATTTTTGCTGAAATTGTGACCCCGGGGCTTAGGGATTTTTTCAAAAAAATCTTTTTCCGCCGGTTCAGTGGTCGAGGGCTGATTTCTTGTCCTGTGATAAAAAGCCTTCTGTTTCGACTGCCAAACCTTTCAGGGGAGCATTTGCAACCGTTCAGAACCATTTTTGAATGAATTGCCAAAAGTCAGATTTTTGCTGAAATTGTGACCCCGGGGCTTAGGGATTTTTTCAAAAAATATTTTCCGCCGGTTTTGTTGCTGAGGGCCGATTTCTTGTCCTTTGATGAAAAGCCTTCTGTTTCGACTGCCAAACCTTTCAGTGGAGCATTTGCAAGCGTTTGGGACCATTTTTGAGTGAATTGCCAAAAGTCAGATTTTTGGTGAAATTGTGACCCCCGGGCTTAGGGATTTTTTCAAAAAAATCTTTTTCCGCCGGTTAAGTGGTCGAGGGCTGATTTCTTGTCCTGTGATAAAAAGCCTTCTGTTTCGACTGCCAAACCTTTCAGGGGAGCATTTGCAACCGTTCAGAACCATTTTTGAATGAATTGCCAAAAGTCAGATTTTTGCTGAAATTGTGACCCCGGGGCTTAGGGATTTTTTCAAAAAATATTTTCCGCCGGTTTTGTTGCTGAGGGCCGATTTCTTGTCCTTTGATGAAAAGCCTTCTGTTTCGACTGCCAAACCTTTCAGTGGAGCATTTGCAAGCGTTTGGGACCATTTTTGAGTGAATTGCCAAAAGTCAGATTTTTGGTGAAATTGTGACCCCCGGGCTTAGGGATTTTTTCAAAAAAATCTTTTTCCGCCGGTTAAGTGGTCGAGGGCTGATTTCTTGCCTTGTGATAAAAGGCCTTATGTTTCGACTGCCAAACCTTTCAGGGGAGCATTTGCAACTGTTGAGAACCATTTTTGAATGAATTGCCAAAATTCAGATTTTTGCTGAAATTTTGACCCCGGGGCTTAGGGATTTTTTCAAAAAATATTTTCTGCCGGTTATGTTGCTGAGGGCTGATTTCTTGTCCTTTGATGAAAAGCCTTCTGTTTCGACTGCCAAACCTTTCAGGGGAGCATTTCCAAGCGTTTGGCACCATTTTTGAGTGAATTTCCAAAAGTCAGATTTTTGCTGAAATTCTGACCCCGGGGTTTAGGGATTTTTTCAAAAAATATTTTCCGCCAGTTAAGTGGTCGAGGGCTGATTTCTTGTCCTGTGATAAAAAGCCTTCTGTTTCGATTCCCAAACATTTTGGGAGAGCGTTTGCAAGCGTTTGGCACCATTTTTGAGTGAATTGCCAAAAGTCAGATTTTTGCTGAAATTGTGACCCCGGGGCTTAGGGATTTTTTCAAAAAAATCTTTTTCCGCCGGTTATGTTGCTGAGGGCTGATTTCTTGTCCTTTGATGAAAAGCCTTCTGTTTCGACTGCCAAACCTTTCAGGGGTGCATTTGAAACCGTTCAGAACCATTTTTGAATGAATTGCCAAAAGTCAGAGTTTTGCTGAAATTGTGACCCCGATGCTTAGGGATTTTTTCAAAAAAATCTTTTTCCGCTGGGTAAGTGGTCGAGGGCTGATTTCTTGTCTTCTGATAAAAAGCCTTCTGTTTCGACTGCCAAACCTTTCAGGGAAGCATTTGAAACCGTTCAGAACCATTTTTGAATGAATTGCCAAAAGTCAGATTTTTGCTGAAATTTTGACCCCGGGGCTTAGGGATTTTTCCAAAAAATATTTTCCGCAAGTTATGTTGCTGAGGGCTGATTTCTTGTCCTTTGATGAAAAGCCTTCTGTTTCGACTGCCAAACCTTTCAGGGGAACATTTGCAAGCGTTTGGCACAATTTTTGAGTGAATTTCCAAAAGTCAGATTTTTGCTGAAATTGTGACCCCGGGGTTTAGGGATTTTTTTAAAAAAAATATTTTCCGCCGATTATGTTGCTGAGGGCTGATTTCTTGTCCTTTGATGAAAAGCCTTCTGTTTCGACTGCCAAACATTTCAGGGGAGCATTTGCAAGCGTTTGGCACCATTTTTGAGTGAGTTTCCAAAAGTCAGATTTTTGCTGAAATTGTGACCCCGGGGCTTAGGGATTTTTTTCAAAAAATATTTTCCGCAAGTTATGTTGCTGAGGGCTGATTTCTTGTCCTTTGATGAAAAGCCTTCTGTTTCGACTGCCAAACCTTTCAGGGGAACATTTGCAAGCGTTTGGCACCATTTTCGAGTGAATTTCCAAAAGTCAGATTTTTGCTGAAATTTTGACCCCGGGGCTTAGGAATTTTTTTCAAAAAATATTTTCCGCCGGTTATGTTACTGAGGGCTGATTTCTTGTCCTTTAATGAATATCTTCTGTTTCGACTGCCAAACCTTTCTGAGGAGCATTTGCAACCGTTCAGAACCATTTTTGAATGAATTGCCAAAAGTCAGATTTTTGCTGAAATTTTGACCCCAGGGCTTAGGGATTTTTCCAAAAAATATTTTCCGCAAGTTATGTTGCTGAGGGCTGATTTCTTGTCCTTTGATGAAAAGCCTTCTGTTTCGACTGCCAAACCTTTCAGGGGAGCATTTGCAAGTGTTTGGCACCATTTTTGAGTGAATTTCCAAAAGTCAGATTTTTGCTGAAATTTTGAACCGGGGCTTAGGGATTTTTTCAAAAAATATTTTCCGCCGGTTATGTTGCTGAGGGCTGATTTCTTGTCCTTTGATGAAAAGCCTTCTGTTTCGACTGCCAAACCTTTCAGGGGAGCATTTGCAAGCGTTTGGCACCATTTTTGAGTGAATTGCCAAAAGTCAGATTTTTGCTGAAATTGTGACCCCGGGGCTTAGGGATTTTTTCAAAAAAAAAATTTCCGCCGGTTAAGTGGTCGAGGGCTGATTTCTTGTCCTTTGATAAAAAGCCTTCTGTTTCGACTGCCAAACATTTCAGGGGAGCATTTGCAAACGTTTGTCACCATTTTTGAGTGAATTGCCAAAACTCAGATTTTTGGTGAAATTGTGACCGCAGGGTTTTAGGGATATTTTCAAAAAAATCTTTTTCCGCCGGTTAAGTGGTCGAGAGCTGATTTTTTGTCCCGTGATATAAAGCCTTCTGTTTCGACTGCCAAACATTTCAGGGGAGGATTTGCAAACGTTTGGCACCATTTTTGAGTGAATTCCTAAAGTCAGATTTTTGCTGAAATTGTGACCCCGGGGCTTAGGGATTTTTTCAAAAAAATCTTTTTCCGCCGGTTCAGTGGTCGAGGGCTGATTTCTTGTCCTGTGATAAAAAGCCTTCTGTTTCGACTGCCAAACCTTTCAGGGGAGCATTTGCAACCGTTCAGAACCATTTTTGAATGAATTGCCAAAAGTCAGATTTTTGCTGAAATTTTGACCCCGGGGCTTAGGGATTTTTTCAAAAAATATTTTCCGCCGGTTTTGTTGCTGAGGGCCGATTTCTTGTCCTTTGATGAAAAGCCTTCTGTTTCGACTGCCAAACCTTTCAGGGGAGCATTTGCAAGCGTTTGGGACCATTTTTGAGTGAATTGCCAAAAGTCAGATTTTTGGTGAAATTGTGACCGCAGGGTTTTAGGGATTTTTTCAAAAAAATCTTTTTCCGCCGGTTCAGTGGTCGAGGGCTGATTTCTTGTCCTGTGATATAAAGCCCTTTGTTTCGATTGCCAAACCTTTCAGGGGAGCATTTGCAACCGTTCAGAACAATTTTTGAATGAATTGCCAAAAGTCAGATTTTTGCTGAAATTTTGACCCCGGGGCTTAGGGATTTTTTCAAAAAATATTTTCCGCCGGTTATGTTGCTCAGGGCCGATTTCTTGTCCCTTGATGAAAAGCCTTCTGTTTCGACTGCCAAACCTTTCAGGGGAGCATTTGCAAGCGTTTGGCACCATTTTTGAGTGAATTTCTAAAAGTCAGATTTTTGCTGAAATTGTGACCCCGGGGCTTAGGGATTTTTTCAAAAAATATTTTCCGCCTGTTATGTTGCTGAGGGCTGATTTCTTGTCCTTTGATGAAAAGCCTTCTGTTTCGACTGCCAAACCTTTCAGGGGTGCATTTGAAACCGTTCAGAACCATTTTTGAATGAATTGCCAAAAGTCAGAGTTTTGCTGAAATTGTGACCCCGAGGCTTAGGGATTTTGTCAAAAAAATCTTTTTCCGCTGGGTAAGTGGTCGAGGGCTGATTTCTTGTCTTCTGATAAAAAGCCTTCTGTTTCGACTGCCAAACCTTTCAGGGAAGCATTTGCAACCGTTCAGAACCATTTTTGAATGAATTGCCAAAAGTCAGATTTTTGCTGAAATTTTGACCCCGGGGCTTAGGGATTTTTCCAAAAAATATTTTCCGCAAGTTATGTTGCTGAGGGCTGATTTCTTGTCCTTTGATGAAAAGCCTTCTGTTTCGACTGCCAAACCTTTCAGGGGAACATTTGCAAGCGTATGGCACCATTTTTGAGTGAATTTCCAAAAGTCAGATTTTTGCTGAAATTTTGACCCCGGGGCTTAGGGATTTTTTCAAAAAATATTTTCCCCCGGGTAAGTGGTCGAGGGCTGATTTCTTGTTGTTTGATGAAAAGCCTTCTGATTCGACTGCCAAACCTTTCAGGAGAGCATTTGCAAGCGTTTGGCACCATTTTTGAGTGAATTGCCAAAAGTCAGATTTTTGCTGAAATTGTGACCCCGGGGCTTAGGGATTTTTTCAAAAAAGATTTTCCGCCGGTTATGTTGCTGAGGGCTGATTTCTTGTTGTTTGATGAAAAGCCTTCTGATTCGACGGCCAAACCTTTCAGGAGAGCATTTGAAAGCGTTTGGCACCATTTTTGAGTGAATTGCCAAAAGTCAGATTTTTGCTGAAATTCTGACCCCAGGGCTTTGGGATTTTTTCAAAAAAATCTTTTTCCGCCGGTTCAGTGGTCTAGGGCTGATTACTTGTCCTGTGATAAAAAGCCTTCTGTTTCGACTGCCAAACCTTTCAGGGGAGCATTTTCAACAGTTCAGAACCATTTTTGAATGAATTGCCAAAAGTCAGATTTTTGCTGAAATTGTGACCCCGGGGCTTAGGGATTTTTTCAAAAAAATCTTTTTCCGCCGGTTATGTTGCTGAGGGCTGATTTCTTGTCCTTTGATGAAAAGCCTTCTGTTTCGACTGCCAAACCTTTCAGGGGTGCATTTGAAACCTTTCAGAACCATTTTTGAATGAATTTCCAAAATCAGAGTTTTGCTGAAATTTTGACCCCGGGGCTTAGGGATTTTTTCAAAAAAAACTTTTTCCGCCGGTTAAGTGGTCGAGGGCTGATTTCTTGTCTTCTGATAAAAAGCCTTCTGTTTCGACTGCCAAACCTTTCAGGGAAGCATTTGCAACCGTTCAGAACCATTTTTGAACGAATTGCCAAAAGTCAGATTTTTGCTGAAATTTTGACCCCGGGGCTTAGGGATTTTTCCAAAAAATATTTTCCGCAAGTTATGTTGCTGAGGGCTGATTTCTTGTCCTTTGATGAAAAGCCTTCTGTTTCGACTGCCAAACCTTTCAGGGGAACATTTGCAAGCGTTTGGCACCATTTTTGAGTGAATTGCCAAAAGTCAGATTTTTGCTGAAATTCTGACCCCGGGGCATAGGGATTTTTTCAAAAAATATTTTGCGCCGGTTATGTTGCTGAGGGCCGATTTCTTGTCCTTTGATGAAAAGCCTTCTGTTTCGACTGCCAAACATTTCAGGGGAGCATTTTCAAACGTTTGGCACCATTTTTGAGTGAATTCCTAAAGTCAGATTTTTGCTGAAATTGTGACCCCGGGGCTTAGGGATTTTTTCAAAAAAATCTTTTTCCGCCGGTTCAGTGGTCGAGGGCTGATTTCTTGTCCTGTGATAAAAAGCCTTCTGTTTCGACTGCCAAACCTTTCAGGGGAGCATTTGCAACCGTTCAGAACCATTTTTGAATGAATTGCCAAAAGTCAGATTTTTGCTGCAATTGTGACCCCGGGGCTTAGGGATTTTTTCAAAAAATATTTTCCGCCGGTTATGTTGCTGAGGGCTGATTTCTTGTCCTTTGATGAAAAGCCTTCTGTTTCGACTGCCAAACCTTTCAGGGGAGCATTTGCAAGCGTTTGGCACCATTTTTGAGTGAATTGCCAAAAGTCAGATTTTTGCTGAAATTGTGACCCCGGGGCTTAGGCATTTTTTCAAAAAATATTTTCCGCCGGTTAAGTGGTCGAGGGCTGATTTCTTTTCCTATGATAAAAAGCCTTCTGTTTCGATTCCCAAACATTTTGGGAGAGCATTTGCAAGCGTTTGGCACCATTTTTGAGTGAATTGCCAAAAGTCAGATTTTTGCTGAAATTGTGACCCCGGGGCTTAGGGATTTTTTCAAAAAAATCTTTTTCCGCCGGTTAAGTAATCGAGGGCTGATTTCTTGTCCTTTGATGAAAAGCCCTCTGTTTCGACTGCCAAAACTTTCAGGGGTGCATTTGAAACCGTTCAGAACCATTTTTGAATGAATTGCCAAAAGTCAGATTTTTGCTGAAATTTTGACTGCGGGGCTTAGGGATTTTTCCAAAAAATATTTTCCGCAAGTTATGTTGCTGAGGGCTGATTTCTTGTCCTTTGATGAAAAGCCTTCTGTTTCGACTGCCAAACCTTTCAGGGGAACATTTGCAAGCGTTTGGCACCATTTTTGAGTGAATTGCCAAAAGTCAGATTTTTGCTGAAATTCTGACCCCGGGGCTTAGGGATTTTTTCAAAAAATATTTTCCCCCGGGTAAGTTGTCGAGGGCTGATTTCTTGTTGTTTGATGAAAAGCCTTCTGATTCGACTGCCAAACCTTTCAGGAGAGCATTTGCAAGCGTTTGGCACCATTTTTGAGAGAATTGCCAAAAGTCAGATTTTTGATGAAATTGTGACCCCGGGGTTTACGGATTTTTTCAAAAGAATCTTTTCCGCCGGTTAAGTGGTCGAGGGCTGATTTCTTGTCCTTTGATGAAAAGCCTTCTGTTTCGACTGCCAAACCTTTCAGGGGAGCATTTGCAAGGGTTTGGCACCATTTTTGAGTGAATTTCCAAAAGTCAGATTTTTGCTGAAATTGTGACCCCGGGGCTTAGGGATTTTTTTCAAAAAATATTTTCCGCCGGTTATGTTGCTGAGGGCTGATTTCTTGTCCTTTAATGAATATCTTCTGTTTCGACTGCCAAACCTTTCAGAGGAGCATTTGCAACCGTTTGGCACCATTTTTGAGTGAATTTCCAAAACTCAGATTTTTGCTGAAATTCTGACCCCGGGGTTTAGAGATTTTTTCAAAAAATATTTTCCACCGGTTAAGTGGTCGAGGGCTGATTTCTTGTCCTGTGATAAAAAGCCTTCTGTTTCGACTGCCAAACATTTCAGGGGAGCATTTGCAAACGTTTGGCACCATTTTTGAGTGAATTTCTAAAACTCAGATTTTTGCTGAAATTGTGACCCCGGGGCTTAGGGATTTTTTCAGAAAAATCTATTTCCGCCGGTTCAGTGGTCGAGGGCTAATTTTTTGTCCTGTGATAAAAAGCCTTCTGTTTCGATTGCCAAACATTTTAGGAGAGCATTTGCAAGCATTTAGCTCCATTTTTGAGTGAATTGCCAAAAGTCAGATTTTTGCTGAAATTGTGAACCCGGGGCATAGGGAATTTTTCAAAAAAATCTTTTTCCGCCGGTTAAGTGGTCGAGGGATGATTTCTTGCCTTGTTATAAAAATCCTTCTGTTTCGACTGCCAAACCTTTCAGGGGAGCATTTGCAACCGTTGAGAACCATTTTTGAATGAATTGCCAAAATTCAGATTTATGCTGAAATTTTGACCCCGGGGCTTAGGGATATTTTCAAAAAATATTTTCTGCCGGTTATGTTGCTGAGGGCTGATTTCTTGTCCTTTGATGAAAAGCCTTCTGTTTCGACTGCCAAACCTTTCAGGGGAGCATTTGCAAGCGTTTGGCACTATTTTTGAGTGAATTTCCAAAAGTCAGATTTTTGCTGAAATTGTGACCCCGGGGCTTAGGGATTTTTTCAAAAAATATTTTCCGCCGGTTATGTTGCTGAGGGCTGATTTCTTGTTGTTTGATGAAAAACCTTCTGTTTCGACTGGCAAACCTTTCAGAGGAGCATTTGAAACCGTTCAGAACCATTTTTGAATGAATTGCCAAAAGTCAGATTTTTGCTGAAATTGTGACCCCGGGGCATAGGGACTTTTTCAAAAAAATCTTTTTCCGCCGGTTAAGTGGTCGAGGGCTGATTTCTTGTCTTGTGATAAAAAGCCTTCTGTTTCGATTGCCAAACATTTTAGGAGAGCATTTGCAAGCATTTGGCAACATTTTTGAGTGAATTGCCAAAAGTCAGATATTTGCTGAAATTGTGACCCCGGGGCTTAGGGATTTTTTCAGAAAAATCTATTTCCGCCGGTTCAGTGGTCGAGGGCTAATTTTTTGTCCTGTGATAAAAAGCCTTCTGTTTCGATTGCCAAACATTTTAGGAGAGCATTTGCAAGCATTTAGCTCCATTTTTGAGTGAATTGCCAAAAGTCAGATTTTTGCTGAAATTGTGAACCCGGGGCATAGGGAATTTTTCAAAAAAATCTTTTTCCGCCGGTTAAGTGATCGAGGGCTGATTTCTTGTCCTTTGATGAAAAGCCTTCTGTTTCGACTGCCAAACCTTTCAGGGGAGCATTTGCAAGCGTTTGGCACCATTTTTGAGTGAATTGCCAAAAGTCAGATTTTTGCTGAAATTGTGACCCCGGGGCTTAGGGATTTTTTTCAAAAAATATTTTCCGACGGTTATGTTGCTGAGGGCTGATTTTTTGTCCTTTGATGAATATCTTCTGTTTCGACTGCCAAACCTTTCAGAGGAGCATTTGCAACCGTTCAGAACCATTTTTGAATGAATTGCCAAAAGTCAGATTTTTGCTGAAATTGTGACCCCGGGGCTTACGGATTTTTTCAAAAAAATCTTTTTCCGCTGGTTGTGTAATCGAGGGCTGATTTCTTGTCCTTTGATAAAAAGCCTTCTGTTTCGATTGCCAAACATTTTGGGAGAGCATTTGCAAGCGTTTTGCATCATTTTTGAGTGAATTCCCAAAAGTCAGATTTTTGCTGAAATTGTGACCCCAGGGCTAAGGGATTTTTTCAAATGAATCTTTTTCCGCCGGTTAAGTGGTCGAGGGCTGATTTCTTGTCCTTTGATGAAAAGCCTTCTGTTTCGACTGCCAAACCTTTCAGGGGAGCATTTGCAAGCGTTTGGCACCATTTTTGAGTGAATTTCCAAAACTCAGATTTTTGCTGAAATTCTGACCCCGGGGTTTAGGGATTTTTTCAAAAAATATTTTCCGCCGGTTAAGTGGTCGAGGGCTGATTTCTTGTCCTGTGATAAAAAGCCTTCTGTTTTGACTGCCAAACCTTTCACGGGAGCATTTGAAACCGTTCAGAAACATTTTTGAATGAATTGCCAAAAGTCAGATTTTTGCTGAAATTGTGACCCCGGGGCTTAAGCATTTTTTCAAAAAATATTTTCCGCCGGTTATGTTGCTGAGGGCTGATTTCTTGTTGTTTGATGAAAAGCCTTCTGATTCGACTGCCAAACCTTTCAGGAGAGCATTTGCAAGCGTTTGGCACCATTTTTGAATGAATTGCCAAAAGTCAGATTTTTGATGAAATTGTGACCCCGGGGCTTCGGGATTTTTTCAAAAAAATCTTTTTCCGCCGGGTAAGTGGTCGAGGGTTGATTTCTTGTCCTGTGATAAAAAGCCTTCTGTTTCGATTGCCAAACATTTTGGGAGAGCATTTGCAAGCGTTTGGCACCATTTTTGAGTGAATTGCCTAATGTCAGATTTTTGCTGAAATTGGGACCCCGGGGCTTAGGGATTTCTTCAAAAAAATCTTTTTCCACCAGTTAAGTGATCGAGGGCTGATTTCTTGTCCTTTGATGAAAAGCCTTCTGTTTCGACTGCCAAAACTTTCAGGGGAGCATTTGCAAGGGTTTGGCACCATTTTTGAATGAATTGCCAAAAGTCAGATTTTTGCTGAAATTGTGACCCCGGGGCTTAGGGATTTTTTCAAAAAAATCTTTTTCCGCCGTTTAAGTGGTCCAGGGCTGATTTCTTGTCTTGTGATAAAAAGCCTTCTGTTTCGACTGCCAAACCTTTCAGGGGAGCATTTGCAACCGTTCAGAACCATTTTTGAATGAATTGCCACAAGTCAGATTTTTGCTGAAATTGTGACCCCGGGGCTTAGGGATTTTTTCAAAAAATATTTTCCGCCGGTTATGTTGCTGAGGGCTGATTTCTTGTCCTTTGATGAAAAGCCTTCTGTTTCGACCGCCAAACCTTTCAGGGGAGCATTTGAAACCATTCAGAACCATTTTTGAATGAATTGCCAAAAGTCAGATTTTTGGTGAAATTGTGACCCCGGGGCTTAGGGATTTTTTCAAAAAAATCTTTTTCCGTCGGTTCAGTGGTCGAGGGCTGATTTCTTGTCCTGTGATAAAAAGCCTTCTGTTTCGACTGCCAAACATTTCAGGGGAGGATTTGCAAACGTTTGGCACCATTTTTGAGTGAATTGCCTAAAGTCAGATTTTTGCTGAAATTGTGACCCCGGGGCTTAGGGATTTTTTCAAAAAAAACTTTTTCAGCCGGTTATGTTGCTGAGGGCTGATTTCTTGTCCTTTGATGAAAAGCCTTCTGTTTCGACTGCCAAACCTTTCAGGGGAGCATTTGCAAGCGTTTGGCACCATTTTTGAATGAATTGCCAAAAGTCAGATATTTGCTTAAATAGTGACCCCGGGGCTTAGGGATTTTTTCAAAACATATTTTCCGCCGGTTATGTTGCTGAGGGCTGATTTCTTGTCCTTTGATGAAAAGCCTTCTGTTTCGACTGCCAAACCTTTCAGGGGATCATTTGCAAGCGTTTGGCACCATTTTTGAGTGAATTGCCAAAAGTCAGATTTTTGCTGAAATTGTGACCCCGGGGTTAGGGATTTTTTCAAAAAAATCTTTTTCCGCCGGGTAAGTGGTCGAGGGCTGATTTCTTGTCCTGTGATAAAAAGCCTTCTGTTTCGATTGCCAAACGTTTTGGGAGAGCATTTGCAAGCGTTTGGCACCATTTTTGAGTGAATTGCCAAAAGTCAGATTTTTGCTGAAATTGTGACCCCAGGGCTTAGGGATTTTTTCAAAAAATATTTTCCGCCGGTTCTGTTGCTGAGGGCTGATTTCTAGTCCTTTCATGAAAAGCCTTCTGTTTCGACTGCCAAACCTTTCAGGGGAGCATTTGCAAGCGATTGGCACCATTTCTAAGTGATTTCCCAAAAGTCAGATTTTTGCTGAAATTGTGACCCCGGGGCTTAGGAATTTTTTCAAAAAAATCTTTTTCCGCCTGGTAACTGATCGAGGGCTGATTTCTTGTCCTTTGATGAAAAGCCTTCTGTTTCTACTGCCAAACCTTTCAGGCGAGCATTTGCAAGCGTTTGGCACCATTTTTGAATGAATTGCCAAAAGTCAGATATTTGCTTAAATAGTGACCCCGGGGCTTAGGGATTTTTTCAAAAAATATTTTCCACCGGTTATGTTGCTGAGGGCTGATTTCTTGTTGTTTGATGAAAAGCCTTCTGATTCGACTGCCAAACCTTTCAGGAGAGCATTTGCAAGCGTTTGGCACCATTTTTGAGTGAATTGCCAAAAGTCAGATATTTGCTTAAATTGTGACCCCGGGGCTTAGGGATTTTTTCAAAACATATTTTCCGCTGGTTATGTTGCTGAGGGCTGATTTCTTGTCCTTTGATGAAAAGCCTTCTGTTTCGACTGCCAAACCTTTCAGGGGAGCATTTGCAAGCGTTTGGCACCATTTTTGAGTGCATTGCCAAAAGTCAGATTTTTGCTGAAATTGTGACCCCGGGGCTTAGGGATTTTTTCAAAAAAATCTTTTTCCGCCGGTTAAGTGGTCCAGGGCTGATTTCTTGTCTTGTGATAAAAAACCTTCTGTTTCGACTGCCAAACCTTTCAGGGGAGCATTTGCAACCGTTCAGAACCATTTTTGAATGAATTGCGAAAAGTCAGATTTTTGCTGAAATTGTGACCCCGGGGTTAGGGATTTTTTCAAAAAAATCTTTTTCCGCCGGGTAAGTGGTCGAGGGCTGATTTCTTGTCCTGTGATAAAAAGCCTTCTGTTTCGACTGCCAAACCTTTCAGGGGAGCATTTGCAAGCGTTTGGCACCATTTTTGAATGAATTGCCAAAAGTCAGATATTTGCTTAAATAGTGACCCCGGGGCTTAGGGATTTTTTCAAAAAATATTTTCCACCGGTTATGTTGCTGAGGGCTGATTTCTAGTTGTTTGATGAAAAGCCTTCTGTTTCTACTGCCAAACCTTTCAGGCGAGCATTTGCAAGCGTTTGGCACCATTTTTGAATGAATTGCCAAAAGTCAGATATTTGCTTAAATAGTGACCCCGGGGCTTAGGGATTGTTTCAAAAAATATTTTCCACCGGTTATGTTGCTGAGGGCTGATTTCTTGTTGTTTGATGAAAAGCCTTCTGATTCGACTGCCAAACCTTTCAGGAGAGCATTTGCAAGCGTTTGGCACCATTTTTGAGTGAATTGCCAAAAGTCAGATATTTGCTTAAATTGTGACCCCGGGGCTTAGGGATTTTTTCAAAACATATTTTCCGCTGGTTATGTTGCTGAGGGCTGATTTCTTGTCCTTTGATGAAAAGCCTTCTGTTTCGACTGCCAAACCTTTCAGGGGAGCATTTGCAAGCGTTTGGCACCATTTTTGAGTGCATTGCCAAAAGTCAGATTTTTGCTGAAATTGTGACCCCGGGGCTTAGGGATTTTTTCAAAAAAATCTTTTTCCGCCGGTTAAGTGGTCCAGGGCTGATTTCTTGTCTTGTGATAAAAAGCCTTCTGTTTCGACTGCCAAACCTTTCAGGGGAGCATTTGCAACCGTTCAGAACCATTTTTGAATGAATTGCGAAAAGTCAGATTTTTGCTGAAATTGTGACCCCGGGGTTAGGGATTTTTTCAAAAAAATCTTTTTCCGCCGGGTAAGTGGTCGAGGGCTGATTTCTTGTCCTGTGATAAAAAGCCTTCTGTTTCGACTGCCAAACATTTCAGGGGAGGATTTGCAAACGTTTGGCACCATTTTTGAGTGAATTGCCT
Source organism: Podarcis pityusensis (assembly GCF_964106645.2). Taxonomy (NCBI): domain Eukaryota; kingdom Metazoa; phylum Chordata; class Lepidosauria; order Squamata; family Lacertidae; genus Podarcis; species Podarcis pityusensis. The sequence continues at coordinate 50,242 of NW_028293235.1, forward strand.
AAAGTCAGATTTTTGCTGAAATTGTGACCCCGGTGCTTAGGGATTTTTTCAAAAAAATCTTTTTCAGCCGGTTATGTTGCTGAGGGCTGATTTCTTGTCCTTTGATGAAAAGCCTTCTGTTTCGACTGCCAAACCTTTCAGGGGAGCATTTGCAAGCGTTTGGCACCATTTTTGAATGAATTGCCAAAAGTCAGATATTTGCTTAAATAGTGACCCCGGGGCTTAGGGATTTTTTCAAAAAATATTTTCCACCGGTTATGTTGCTGAGGGCTGATTTCTAGTTGTTTGATGAAAAGCCTTCTGATTCGACTGCCAAACCTTTCAGGAGAGCATTTGCAAGCGTTTGGCACCATTTTTGAGTGAATTGCCAAAAGTCAGATATTTGCTTAAATTGTGACCCCGGGGCTTAGGGATTTTTTCAAAACATATTTTCCGCCGGTTATGTTGCTGAGGGCTGATTTCTTGTCCTTTGATGAAAAGCCTTCTGTTTCGACTGCCAAACCTTTCAGGGGATCATTTGCAAGCGTTTGGCACCATTTTTTTTTTTTAAATAATATTTTTTATTGCTTATTTTCCAAAGTCAAAATACATCATCAATTTACACAACAAAAGCAGTTTTACAAAAAAAAGGAAAAAGTTAGAAAGAAGAAAATTCACTTTTCCACATCTTTTTTTTTCATATTCAACTGGACTTCCCCAAATCTTCCATCCCTGCATTCTTTACAATAAAAGAGTATTATACAGCAAATTAATGCCTTGTTTCATATGTTTTTGTACTTTCATCTGTTTATATATTCTAAATTTAAACTTTTCACCGTCATGACTTAATTTCAATCATTTTCAAATCTCAATACTGAAGCATGTTTTCCCCAAAACTTAGCAAATTCTCAACTTTCATATAGCTTATAATGTTTTTGTAGATAGTCCTTAAATTTTTTCCAGTCCTCTTCCACTGCCTCTTCTCCCAGGTCTCGGATTCTGCCCGTCATTTCGGCTAATTCCATGTAGTCCATCAGTTGCGTGTGCCACTCTTCCAGCGTGGGTAACTCCTGTGCCTTCCAATATTTAGCTATAAGAATTCTTGCTGCTGTAATTGCATATAAAAAGAAAGTTCTATCTTTCTTTAACACTCTCTGGCCCACAATGCCCAGGAGGAAGGCTTCTGGTTTCTTATTAAAGGTATACCTAAATACCTTTTTCAACTCGTTATAAATCATTTCCCAAAAGGCCTTCACCCTCGGGCATGTCCACCAGAGGTGAAAGAATGTTCCTTCAGCCTCCTTACATTTCCAACATTTATTGTCTGACAAATGGTATATCTTTGCGAGTTTGACTGGGGTCATGTACCACCTGTACATCATTTTCATAATGTTTTCTTTTAAGGCACTACATGCCGTAAATTTCATACCGGTGGTCCATAACCTTTCCCAGTCTTCAAACATAATGTTGTATCCAATGTCCGTTTGGCACCATTTTTGAGTGAATTGCCAAAAGTCAGATTTTTGCTGAAATTGTGACCCCGGGGTTAGGGATTTTTTCAAAAAAATCTTTTTCCGCCGGGTAAGTGGTCGAGGGCTGATTTCTTGTCCTGTGATAAAAAGCCTTCTGTTTCGATTGCCAAACATTTTGGGAGAGCATTTGCAAGCGTTTGGCACCATTTTTGAGTGAATTGCCAAAAGTCAGATTTTTGCTGAAATTGTGACCCCAGGGCTTAGGGATTTTTTCAAAAAATATTTTCCGCCGGTTATGTTGCTGAGGGCTGATTTCTTGTCCTTTCATGAAAAGCCTTCTGTTTCGACTGCCAAAACTTTCAGGGGAGCATTTCCAAGCGTTTTGCACCATTTTTGAGTGAATTGCCAAAAGTCAGATTTTTGCTGAAATTGTGACCCCGGGGCTTAGGGATTTTTTCAAAACATATTTTCCGCCGTTTATGTTGCTGAGGGCTGATTTCTTGTCATTTGATGAAAAGCCTTCTGTTTCGACTGCCAAACCTTTCAGGGGAGCATTTGCAAGCGTTTGGCACCATTTTTAAGTGATTTCCCAAAAGTCAGATTTTTGCTGAAATTGTGACCCCGGGGCTTAGGAATTTTTTCAAAAAAATCTTTTTCCGCCTGGTAAGTGATCGAGGGCTGATTTCTTGTCCTTTGATGAAAAGCATTCTGTTTCTACTGCCAAACCTTTCAGGCGAGCATTTGCAAGCGTTTGGCACCATTTTTGAATGAATTGCCAAAAGTCAGATATTTGCTTAAATAGTGACCCCGGGGCTTAGGGATTTTTTCAAAAAATATTTTCCACCGGTTATGTTGCTGAGGGCTGATTTCTTGTTGTTTGATGAAAAGCCTTCTGATTCGACTGCCAAACCTTTCAGGAGAGCATTTGCAAGCGTTTGGCACCATTTTTGAGTGAATTGCCAAAAGTCAGATATTTGCTGAAATTGTGACCCCGGGGCCTAGGGATTGTTTCAAAAAATATTTTCCGTCGGTTATGTTGCTGAGGGCTGATTTCTTGTCCTTTCATGAAAAGCCTTCTGTTTCGACTGCCAAACCTTTCAGGGGAGCATTTGCAAGCGTTTGGCACCATTTTTGAGTGAATTGCCAAAAGTCAGATTTTTGCTGAAATTGTGACCCCGGGGCTTAGGGATTTTTTCAAAAAAATCTTTTTCCTCCGGGTAAGTGGTCAAGGGCTGATTTCTTGTCCTGTGATAAAAAGCCTTCTGTTTCGATTGCCAAACATTTCAGGGGAGCATTTGCAACCGTTCGGAACCATTTTTGAGTGAATTGCCAAAAGTCAGATTTTTGCTGAAATTGTGACCCCGGGGCTTAGGGATTTTTTCAAAAAATATTTTCCACCGGTTATGTTGCTGAGGGCTGATTTCTTGTTGGTTGATGAAAAGCCTTCTGATTCGACTGCCAAACCTTTCAGGAGAGCATTTGCAAGCGTTTGGCACCATTTTTGAGTGAATTGCCAAAACTCAGATATTTGCTTAAATTGTGACCCCGGGGCTTAGGGATTTTTTCAAAACATATTTTCCAACGGTTATGTTGCTGAGGGCTGATTTCTTGTCCTTTGATGAAAAGCCTTCTGTTTCGACTGCCAAACCTTTCAGGGGAGCATTTGCAAGCGTTTGGCACCATTTTTGAGTGAATTGCCAAAAGTCAGATTTTTGCTGAAATTGTGACCCCGGGGCCTAGGGATTGTTTCAAAAAATATTTTCCGTCGGTTATGTTGCTGAGGGCTGATTTCTTGTCCTTTCATGAAAAGCCTTCTGTTTCGACTGCCAAACCTTTCAGGGGAGCATTTGCAAGCGTTTGGCACCATTTTTGAGTGAATTGCCAAAAGTCAGATTTTTGCTGAAATTGTGACCCCGGGGCTTAGGGATTTTTTCAAAAAAATCTTTTTCCTCCGGGTAAGTGGTCAAGGGCTGATTTCTTGTCCTGTGATAAAAAGCCTTCTGTTTCGATTGCCAAACATTTCAGGGGAGCATTTGCAACCGTTCGGAACCATTTTTGAGTGAATTGCCAAAAGTCAGATTTTTGCTGAAATTGTGACCCCGGGGCTTAGGGATTTTTTCAAAAAATATTTTCCACCGGTTATGTTGCTGAGGGCTGATTTCTTGTTGGTTGATGAAAAGCCTTCTGATTCGACTGCCAAACCTTTCAGGAGAGCATTTGCAAGCGTTTGGCACCATTTTTGAGTGAATTGCCAAAAGTCAGATATTTGCTTAAATTGTGACCCCGGGGCTTAGGGATTTTTTCAAAACATATTTTCCGCTGGTTATGTTGCTGAGGGCTGATTTCTTGTCCTTTGATGAAAAGCCTTCTGTTTCGACTGCCAAACCTTTCAGGGGAGCATTTGCAAGCGTTTGGCACCATTTTTGAGTGAATTGCCAAAAGTCAGATTTTTGCTGAAATTGTGACCCCGGGGTTAGGGATTTTTTCAAAAAAATCTTTTTCCGCCGGGTAAGTGGTCGAGGGCTGATTTCTTGTCCTTTGATGAAAAGCCTTCTGTTTCGACTGCCTAACCTTTCAGGGGAGCATTTGCAAGCGTTTGGCACCATTTTTGAATGAATTTCCAAAAGTCAGATTTTTGCTGAAATTGTGACCCCGGGGTTAGGGATTTTTTCAAAAAAATCTTTTTCCGCCGGGTAAGTGGTCGAGGGCTGATTTCTTGTCCTGTGATAAAAAGCCTTCTGTTTCGATGGCCAAACATTTCAGGGGAGCATTTGCAAGCGTTCGGCACCATTTTTGAGTGAATTTCCAAAAGTCAGATTTTTGCTGGAACTGTGACCCCGGGGCTTAGGGATTTTTTCAAAAAAATCTTTTTCCGCCGGTTAAGTGGTCGAGGGCTGATTTCTTGTCCTTTGATTAAAAGCCTTCTGTTTCGACTGACTAACCTTTCAGGGGAGCATTTGCAAGCGTTTGGCACCAATTTTGAATGAATTTCCAAAAGTCAGATTTTTGCTGAAATTGTGACCCTGGGGCTTAGGGATTTTTTCAAAAAATATTTTCCGCCGGTTATGTTGCTGAGGGCTGATTTCTTGTCCTTTCATGAAAAGCCTTCTGTTTCGACAGCCAAAACTTTCAGGGAAGCATTTCCAAGCTTTTTGCACCATTCTTGAGTGAATTGCCAATAGTCAGATTTTTGCTGAAATTGTGACCCCGGGGCTTAGGGATTTTTTCAAAACATATTTTCCGCCGTTTATGTTGCTGAGGGCTGATTTCTTGTCCTTTGATGAAAAGCCTTCTGTTTCGACTGCCAAACCTTTCAGGGGAGCATTTGCAAGCGTTTGGCACCATTTTTAAGTGATTTCCCAAAAGTCAGATTTTTGCTGAAATTGTGACCCCGGGGCTTAGGAATTTTTTCAAAAAAATCTTTTTCCGCCTGGTAAGTGATCGAGGGCTGATTTCTTGTCCTTTGATGAAAAGCCTTCTGTTTCTACTGCCAAACCTTTCAGGCGAGCATTTGCAAGCGTTTGGCACCATTTTTGAGTGAATTTCCAAAAGTCAGATTTTAGCTGAAATTGTGACATCAGGGCTTAGGGATTTTTTTAAAAAAAATCTTTTTCCGCCGGGTAAGTGATCGAGGGTTGATTTCTTGTCCTTTGATGAAAAGCCTTCTGTTTCGACTGCCAAACCTTTCAGGGGATCAATTGCAAGCGTTTGGCACCATTTTTGAATGAATTTCCAAAAGTCAGATTTTTGCTGAAATTGTGACCCCGGGGCTTAGGGATTTTTTCAAAAAATATTTTCCGCCGGTTATGTTGCTGAGGGCTGATTTCTTGTCCTTTGAAGAAAAGCCTTCCGTTTCGACTGCCAAACCTTTCAGGGGAGCATTTGCAAACGTTTGGCACCATTTTTGAGTGAATTGCCAAAAGTCAGATTTTTGCTGAAATTGTGACCCCGGGGCTTAGGGATTTTTTCAAAAAAATCTTTTTCCGCCGGGTAAGTGATCGAGGCCTGATTTCTTGTCCTTTGATGAAAAGCCTTCTCTTTCGACTGCCAAACCTTTGAGGGGAGCATTTGCAAGCGTTTGGCACCATTTTTGAGTGAATTGCCAAAAGTCAGATTTTTTCTGAAATTGTGACCCCGGGGCTTAGGGATTTTTTCAAAAAAATCTTTTTCCGCCGGGTAAGTGATCGAGGGCTGATTTCTTGTCCTTTCATGAAAAGCCTTCTGTTTCGACTGCCAAACCTTTCAGGGGAGCATTTGCAAGCGTTTGGCACCATTTTCGAGTGAATTTCCAAAAGTCAGATATTTGCTTAAATTGTGACCCCGGTGTTACCATAAAGCACCAATGCTGCAGCAAGCAAAGGCTCTAGCAGCTCAGCCAGCTGCTTGTGGCTGGAAAGCCAGACAGGATGTTTGTGACTGTTGCCATGGGAACAAAGGGGCAGTCCATTCTGTACTGAGCACCGGATGTTAGCTCAGTGTGTGTGTGTCATATGACCCGTACTGGATGTACTTGGGAGGAGTTTCTTCTTGCTGTTGTTGAGTGCAGACATGATTCTCTGTACTGATGTAAGAGGCAGAAATAAATGATGTAAATAGTTTTCTGTCTGCTTCTTTCCCCTCCCTGGGGACACCAAAGGGGAGAGAGGAAGAACGGTGTGTTCCTCTCATACATCTGAGAAGAATCGCCGGACCTCGCCTGCTTATCAGCAGAGTGGAGACGCGGGGAGGTCGACAGGAATATCTGCCGGTGCCTACGCTGTGGCACATTCCTCTGACCCAGGCAGAATTCCAACAGTGGCAGCCTTCGGATGGTTGCGATTCATCGGACATCTGCATGAGAGGCTGGTGGATTGTCCTCCTCTGCTCCAAGGGAGAAGGAAAGCGTCTGAAAGAAGCCAGAGGCTCCACAGACAGCTTGTGGAAAGAAGAGGTGTTTTCCAGAGCAACAAAGTTCAAGGTAACGGTCCTGGAAAGTTACTGGCAAAGGGGCTGGACTCTGCGTGTAAGCCTGGGAAAGCGAAACAAAACCAGAGAATGTTTTGGCTACAAGGTTTACGAGCTCTTGGAAGGGACTTTTCAATAGCAGCCTGAGTTTAGCTGCCAGGTGCAAAAAGCATAAATAATGTGCAGTTTGCTGCGTGAGAAAGAAAAAAACAACTGTTGGATTTTACAGTTTGTTTGACATCGTGAGCTGGAGGCTTGGCTTCAAGATGGATGCCAAGAAAGGGGGAGGTTTGCCTTGCCCACCTCCCTTAACCAATGACAATTATTCATCTTGGTCTGTAAAGATGAAGGCCCTGCTGCAGAATCAGAGGCTTTTTGATGTAATTGAAAACCCCATCCCTGCAGCACCAACCAGAGGTTGGGAGTCACAGAACGTAAGGGCCAGGACTGCTATAATTCTGTGTGTCTCAGATGATCAGTTGGTGCATGTTCAGCATTTAGAAAATGCGAAAGAGGTATGGGACACGCTGCGTACAACGCATCAGAGAGATGCTGGTTCTTCAGCGTTGCTGTATTTTGAGAAATTGACCAATCTGAGACTTGCGCCTGATGGAGATGTTCAAGCGCACCTGACAGAAATGAAGTTTCTGCGTCAACAGATGGTGGAACGCAATTTTCGTCTTCAGGAGGAAGTGTTTTGCTTCATGATGATAAACAGCCTTAGCCGCACCTACAAGGTTGTTGCCAGTCAGCTTGGTTCCCTACCGGCCGCGCAGCTGACCGCGGAGAGAGTTTGTGCTGTGGTCCTGAATGAACACGACAGACTTGCTGCACTGGAAGAAAAAGACAGGGGGAGGGAAGAACAGAGTTCTAATTCCCCCACTGCTGATGCTACTGGGGAGCATGGAGTAGCATTGAGTGCTGTCCGATGCTACAATTGTGGACAGACTGGGCATCTACAGCGAAACTGTAAGAAGCCGCGCCAGTCAAGAGGAGCAAAGAGCAGCTCTACGAAGCCTCAGGCGTCAGGCAAAAGCCGTACCAAGTGCCAGGTGAAACCTGCAAAGGCTATGATGGCGAAAGGAACCACGCCAGATGTTGGGAACGCATTCATAATCGACACGGGCTGTACAAAACATTTGTGCCCGCACAGAGGACTGTTTTCGACGTTGAAGAAGCAAAGCTTCACTGTGAAACAGGCCAACGGTCAGGAGTTGGAAGCGACTGGAATTGGGACTGTGTATCTTGAGAGTCTGAACTTGACTATAAGTGATGTTTACCTGGTTCCAGAACTGAGATTTAATCTGCTGAGCGTGTCGCAGATAGCAAAGAAAGGACTGAAACTGTCCTATGATGCTAAAAGCTGCAAGATCTACAAAGATGGAGAACTGTTTCTTACTGCCAAAGAGAAAGATGGACTGTATTTGTTGACTTTTGATCAAAGTGATTACATGAAATGTAATTCTTCTGATGTTTCTAACGAAATCACTCTTGCAGGTGTGACCAGTGTGAGCACCAGGAAGGTGACTAAGACCAAGAAGGTCGACAGAGCATTTCAGCGGGTGTATGCTGATGTGATTGGTCCTCTAGAACCATCTAGAGGCGGTGCACGATATTACCTTTTGTGTGTGGATTGTTTCACTAATTATTCTTGGGTTTATATGATGGAGAAACCGCAAGAAACTTTAGAAAAGTTTCAGGAGTTTTGTGACAAGGTTAAAAATATGCATGATGCTAACATTGATTGTCTTTTCACAGATGACAAGCAAGGTTTTCTGTTACAGAAGTTTCAGAAGTTCCTAGATGGAAAAGAGATAGACCACAAAGTTGCAGTTTCGCAAGAAGCGTGGAACAGGGGGGTCTGTGTGAAAGTGAACAAAGAATTGCAAAAGGGGATGCATGCGCAATTGCTGAGTTCACATTTGCCACATGAATATTGGGCCGAATCGCTAGCGTCCTATCTTCATGTGTGGTTGAGAAAAGTCTCAACAGAGTTGGGATGTTCTCCTTTTGAGAAGCTGTTCAATAGAAAACCTTCTGTTGCCTATTTTAAGGTTTTCGGGTCTCATGTGAGAACAGAAGCTCCAGGTGGTGTAAAGAATGCCAGAGGCATTTTTGTGGGATATGAAAAGGGTCTCTACAGAGTAATTTTGTCTGAATCTGGTCAGGTGATTCTCACAAAGTTCCTAGAGAGTGCTCCAGAGCAAGAGCGGGTTGTAGTACAAACATTTCCCACAGAGGATTCTGATGATAATGATGATGATGAGTTTGATCTTATTGAGTTCAGTAGTACTGATGATGACAGCGATAGCTCAGACAGCTCAGTTGTCACAGTCATTGAGAGGAAATCTCACACAATGGATAGACCTTCACAGGTGAAGGAAGAACCACTGATTGCTACTGGTTCTCGACAGAGTCCAAAGGTTGAACCAGTGAGCACAGAGGATCAGAACCTCATACGTAAGTCTGAGAGAGCAACGAAGGGTGTACCACCCAAGAGGTATTCAAAGGAGTTTGCTAACCTTGCATATGTTGCTATTGTAAACGACCAAGGACAGATTGAAGCTGTGTCTGAGTCAGAGACAAAGGCACAACAGAGAGTTGTTAACCAAGGTAATGCGAAGTCACACAACCAGAGAGGTACATTGGTTAAACCAGTGGCGGGTAGTTCCAAGGGTGGAACTGAAACAACAGGGGAATGTTATAAATATAACAACTGTTTGTTTTCTTCTCTGGATGACGCTTTGCTCGCAGCACACATTGATACTTTAGGGGGAGTATGTTACCATAAAGCACCAATGCTGCAGCAAGCAAAGGCTCTAGCAGCTCAGCCAGCTGCTTGTGGCTGGAAAGCCAGACAGGATGTTTGTGACTGTTGCCATGGGAACAAAGGGGCAGTCCATTCTGTACTGAGCACCGGATGTTAGCTCAGTGTGTGTGTGTCATATGACCCGTACTGGATGTACTTGGGAGGAGTTTCTTCTTGCTGTTGTTGAGTGCAGACATGATTCTCTGTACTGATGTAAGAGGCAGAAATAAATGATGTAAATAGTTTTCTGTCTGCTTCTTTCCCCTCCCTGGGGACACCAAAGGGGAGAGAGGAAGAACGGTGTGTTCCTCTCATACATCTGAGAAGAATCGCCGGACCTCGCCTGCTTATCAGCAGAGTGGAGACGCGGGGAGGTCGACAGGAATATCTGCCGGTGCCTACGCTGTGGCACATTCCTCTGACCCAGGCAGAATTCCAACACCCGGGGCGTAGGGATTGTTTCAAAAAATATTTTCCGTCGGTTATGTTGCTGAGGGCTGATTTCTTGTCCTTTCATGAAAAGCCTTCTGTTTCGACTGCCAAAACTTTCAGGGGAGCATTTGCAAGCTTTTTGCACCATTCTTGAGTGAATTGCCAAAAGTCAGATTTTTGCTGAAATTGTGACCCCGGGGCTTAGGAATTTTTTCAAAAAAATCTTTTTCCGCCTGGTAAGTGATCGAGGGCTGATTTCTTGTCCTTTGATGAAAAGCCTTCTGTTTCTACTGCCAAACCTTTCAGGCGAGCATTGCCAAGCGTTTGGCACCATTTTTGAGTGAATTGCCAAAAGTCAGATTTTTGCTTAAATTGTTACCCCGGCGGCTTAGGGATTTTTTCAAAAAATATTTTCCGCCGGTTATGTTGCTGAGGGCTGATTTCTTGTCCTTTGATGAAAAGCCTTCTGTTTCGACTGCCAAACCTTTAAGGGGAGCATTTGCAAGCGTTTGGCACCATTTTTGAGTGAATTTCCAAAAGTCAGATTTTTGCTGGAACTGTGACATCAGGGCTTAGGGATTTATTCAAAAAAATCTTTTTCCGCCGGTTAAGTGGTCGAGGGCTGATTTCTTATCATTTGATGAAAAGCCTTCTGTTTCGACTGCCAAACCTTTCAGGGGAGCATTTGCAAGCGTTTGGCACCATTTTTGAGTGAATTTCCAAAAGTCAGATTTTAGCTGAAATTGTGACATCAGGGCTTAGGGATTTTTTTAAAAAAAATCTTTTTCCGCCGGGTAAGTGATCGAGGGCTGATTTCTTGTCCTTTCATGGAAAGCCTTCTGTTTCGATTGCCAAACCTTTCAGGGGAGCATTTGCAAGCGTTTGGCACCATTTTCGAGTGAATTTCCAAAAGTCAGATATTTGCTTAAATTGTGACCCCGGGGCTTAGGGATTTTTTCAAAAAATATTTTCCGCCGGTTATGTTGCTGAGGGCTGATTTCTTGTCCTTTGATGAAAAGCCTTCCGTTTCGACTGCCAAACCTTTCAGGGGAGCATTTGCAAACGTTTGGCACCATTTTTGAGTGAATTGCCAAAAGTCAGATTTTTTCTGAAATTGTGACCCCGGGGCTTAGGGATTTTTTCAAAAAAATCTTTTTCCGCCGGGTAAGTGATCGAGGGCTGATTTCTTGTCCTTTCATGGAAAGCCTTCTGTTTCGATTGCCAAACCTTTCAGGGGAGCATTTGCAAGCGTTTGGCACCATTTTCGAGTGAATTTCCAAAAGTCAGATATTTGCTTAAATTGTGACCCCGGGGCTTAGGGATTTTTTCAAAAAATATTTTCCGCCGGTTATGTTGGTGAGGGCTGATTTCTTGTCCTGTGATAAAAAGCCTTCTGTTTCGATTGCCAAACCTTTCAGGGGAGCATTTGCAAGCGTTTGGCACCATTTTTGAGTGAATTGCCAAAAGTCAGATTTTTGCTGAAATTGTGACCCCGGTGCTTAGGGATTTTTTCAAAAAAATCTTTTTCCGCCGGGTAAGTGATCGAGGGCTGATTTCTTCAGCTTTGATGAAAAGCCTTCTGTTTCGACTGCCAAACCTTTCAGGGGAGCATTTGCAAGCGTTTGGCACCATTTTTGAGTGAATTGTCAAAAGTCAGATTTTTTCTGAAATTGTGACCCCGGGGTTTAGGGATGTCTTCAAAAAAATCTTTTTCCGCCGGTTAAGTGGTCCAGGGCTGATTTCTTGTCTTGTGATAAAAAGCCTTCTGTTTCGACTGCCAAACCTTTCAGGGGAGCATTTGCAACCGTTCAGAACCATTTTTGAATGAATTGCCAAAAGTCAGATTTTTGCTGAAATTGTGACCCCGGGGTTAGGGATTTTTTCAAAAAAATCTTTTTCCGCCGGGTAAGTGGTCGAGGGCTGATTTCTTGTCCTGTGATAAAAAGCCTTCTGTTTCGATTGCCAAACATTTTTGGGAGAACATTTGCAAGCGTTTGGCACCATTTTTGAGTGAATTACCAAAAGTCAGATTTTTGCTGAAATTGTTACCCCGGGGCTTAGGGATTTTTTCAAAAAAATCTTTTTCCGCCGGTTAAGTGATCGACGGCTGATTTCTTGTCCTTTGATGAAAAGCCTTCTGTTTCGACTGACTAACCTTTCAGGGGAGCATTTGCAAGCGTTTGGCACCAATTTTGAATGAATTTCCAAAAGTCAGATTTTTGCTGAAATTGTGACCCTGGGGCTTAGGGATTTTTTCAAAAAATATTTTCCGCCGGTTATGTTGCTGAGGGCTGATTTCTTGTCCTTTCATGAAAAGCCTTCTGTTTCGACTGCCAAAACTTTCAGGGGAGCATTTGCAAGCTTTTTACACCATTCTTGAGTGAATTGCCAATAGTCAGATTTTTGCTGAAATTGTGACCCCGGGGCTTAGGGATTTTTTCAAAACATATTTTCCGCCGTTTATGTTGCTGAGGGCTGATTTCTTGTCCTTTGATGAAAAGCCTTCTGTTTCGACTGCCAAACCTTTCAGGGGAGCATTTGCAAGCGTTTGGCACCATTTTTGAGTGAATTGCCAAAAGTCAGATTTTTGCTGAAATTGTGACCCCGGGGTTTAGGGATGACTTCAAAAAAATCTTTTTCCGCCGGTTAAGTGGTCCAGGGCTGATTTCTTGTCTTGTGATAAAAAGCCTTCTGTTTCGACTGCCAAACCTTTCAGGGGAGCATTTGCAACCGTTCAGAACCATTTTTGAATGAGTTGCCAAAAGTCAGATTTTTGCTGAAATTGTGACCCCGGGGTTAGGGATTTTTTCAAAAAAATCTTTTTCCGCCGGGTAAGTGGTCGAGGGCTGATTTCTTGTCCTGTGATAAAAAGCCTTCTGTTTCGATTGCCAAACATTTTTGGGAGAGCATTTGCAAGCGTTTGGCACCATTTTTGAGTGAATTGCCAAAAGTCAGATTTTTGCTGAAATTGTTACCCCGGGGCTTAGGGATTTTTTCAAAAAAATCTTTTTCCGCCAGTTAAGTGATCGAGGGCTGATTTCTTGTCCTTTGATGAAAAGCCTTCTGTTTCGACTGACTAACCTTTCAGGGGAGCATTTGAAAGCGTTTGGCACCAATTTTGAATGAATTTCCAAAAGTCAGATTTTTGCTGAAATTGTGACCCTGGGGCTTAGGGATTTTTTCAAAAAATATTTTCCGCCGGTTATGTTGCTGAGGGCTGATTTCTTGTCCTTTCATGAAAAGCCTTCTGTTTCGACTGCCAAAACTTTCAGGGGAGCATTTGCAAGCTTTTTGCACCATTCTTGAGTGAATTGCCAATAGTCAGATTTTTGCTGAAATTGTGACCCCGGGGCTTAGGGATTTTTTCAAAACATATTTTCCGCCGTTTATGTTGCTGAGGGCTGATTTCTTGTCCTTTGATGAAAAGCCTTCTGTTTCGACTGCCAAACCTTTCAGGGGAGCATTTGCAAGCGTTTGGCACCATTTTTAAGTGATTTCCCAAAAGTCAGATTTTTGCTGAAATTGTGACCCCGGGGCTTAGGAATTTTTTCAAAAAAATCTTTTTCCGCCTGGTAAGTGATCGAGGGCTGATTTCTTGTCCTTTGATGAAAAGCCTTCTGTTTCGACTGCCAAACCTTTCAGGCGAGCATTTGCAAGCGTTTGGCACCATTTTTGAGTGAATTGCCAAAAGTCAGATTTTTGCTTAAATTGTGACCCCGGGGCTTAGGGATTTTTTCAAAAAAAATTTTCCGCCGGTTATGTTGCTGAGGGCTGATTTCTTGTCCTTTGATGAAAAGCCTTCTGTTTCGACTGCCAAACCTTTCAGGGGAGCATTTGCAAGCGTTTGGCACCATTTTTGAGTGAATTGCCAATAGTCAGATTTTTGCTGAAATTGTGACCCCGGGGCTTAGGGATTTTGTCAAAAAAATCTTTTTCCGCCGGTTCAGTGGTTGAGGGCTGATTTCTTGTCCTGTGATAAAAAGCCTTCTGTTTCGATTGCCAAACATTTCAGGGGAGCATTTGCAAACGTTTGGCACCATTTTTGAGTGAATTGCCAAAAGTCAGATTTTTGCTGAAATTGTGACCCCGGGGCTTAGGGATTTTTTCAAAAAAATCTTTTTCCGCCGGTTATGTTGCTGAGGGCTGATTTCTTGTCCTTTGATGAAAAGCCTTCTGTTTCGACTGCCAAATCTTTCAGGGGAGCATTTGCAACTGTTCAGAACCATTTTTGAATGAATTGCCAAAAGTCAGATATTTGCTTAAATAGTGACCCCGGGGCTTAGGGATTTTTTCAAAAAATATTTTCCACCGGTTATGTTGCTGAGGGCTGATTTCTTGTTGTTTGATGAAAAGCCTTCTGATTCGACTGCGAAACCTTTCAGGAGAGCATTTGCAAGCGTTTGGCACCATTTTTGAGTGAATTGCCAAAAGTCAGAAATTTGCTGAAATTGTTACCCCGGGGCTTAGCGATTTTTTCAAAACATATTTTCCGCCGGTTATGTTGCTGAGGGCTGATTTCTTGTCTTGTGATAAAAAGCCTTCTGTTTCGACTGCCAAACCTTTCAGGGGAGCATTTGCAACCGTTCAGAACCATTTTTGAATGAATTGCCAAAAGTCAGATTTTTGCTGAAATTGTGACCCCGGGGCTTAGGGATTTTTTCAAAACATATTTTCCGCCGGTTATGTTGCTGAGGGCTAATTTCTTTTCCTTTGATGAAAAGCCTTCTGTTTCGACTGCCAAACCTTTCAAGGGAGCATTTGCAAGCGTTTGGCACCATTTTTGAGTGAATTGCCAAAAGTCAGATTTTTCCTCAAATTGTGACCCCGGGGCTTAGGGATTTTTTCAAAAAAATCTTTTTCCGCCGGTTAAGTGGTCCAGGGCTGATTTCTTGTCTTGTGATAAAAAGCCTTCTGTTTCGACTGCCAAACCTTTCAGGGGAGCATTTGCAACCGTTCAGAACCATTTTTGAATGAATTGCCAAAAGTCAGATTTTTGCTGAAATTGTGACCCCGGGGCTTAGGGATTTTTTCAAAACATATATTCCGCCGGTTATGTTGCTGAGGGCTAATTTCTTGTCCTTTGATGAAAAGCCTTCTGTTTCGACTGCCAAACCTTTCAGGAGAGCATTTGCAAGCGTTTGGCACCATTTTTGAGTGAATTGCCAAAACTCAGATATTTGCTTAAATAGTGACCCCGGGGCTTAGGGATTTTTTCAAAAAATATTTTCCGCCGGTTATGTTGCTGAGGGCTGATTTCTTGTCTTGTGATAAAAAGCCTTCCGTTTCGACTGCCAAACCTTTCAGGGGAGCATTTGCAACCGTTCAGAACCATTTTTGAATGAATTGCCAAAAGTCAGATTTTTGCTGAAATTGTGACCCCGGGGCTTAGGGATTTTTTCAAAACATATTTTCCGCCGGTTATGTTGCTGAGGGCTAATTTCTTTTCCTTTGATGAAAAGCCTTCTGTTTCGACTGCCAAACCTTTCAAGGGAGCATTTGCAAGCGTTTGGCACCATTTTTGAGTGAACTGCCAAAAGTCAGATTTTTCCTCAAATTGTGACCCCGGGGCTTAGGGATTTTTTCAAAAAAATCTTTTTCCGCCGGTTAAGTGGTCCAGGGCTGATTTCTTGTCTTGTGATAAAAAGCCTTCTGTTTCGACTGCGAAACCTTTCAGGGGAGCATTTGCAACCGTTCAGAACCATTTTTGAATGAATTGCCAAAAGTCAGATTTTTGCTGAAATTGTGACCCCGGGGCTTAGGGATTTTTTCAAAACATATTTTCCGCCGGTTATGTTGCTGAGGGCTAATTTCTTGTCCTTTGATGAAAAGCCTTCTGTTTCGACTGCCAAACCTTTCAGGAGAGCATTTGCAAGCGTTTGGCACCATTTTTGAGTGAATTGCCAAAAGTCAGATTTTTGCTGAAATTGTGACCCCGGGGCTTAGGGATTTTTTCAAAAAAATCTTTTTCCGCCGGGTAAGTGGTGGAGGGCTGATTTTCTTGTCCTGTGATAAAAAGCCTTCTGTTTCGATTGCCAAACATTTTGGGAGAGCATTTGCAAGCGTTTGGCACCATTTTGAGTGAATTGCCAAAAAGTCAGATTTTTTGCTGAAATTGTGACCCCGGGGCTTAGGGATTTTTTCAAAAAAATCTTTTTCCGCCGGTTCAGTGGTCGAGGGCTGATTTCTTGTCCTGTGATAAAAAGCGCCTTCTGTTTCGATTGCCAAACATTTCAGGGGAGCATTTGCAAAAGTTTGGCACCATTTTTGAGTGAATTGCCAGAAGTCAGATTTTTGCTGAAATTGTGACCCCGGGGCTTAGGGATTTTTTCAAAAAAATCTTTTTCAGCCGGTTATGTTGCTGAGGGCTGATTTCTTGTCCTTTGATGAAAAGCCTTCTGTTTCGACTGCCAAACCTTTCAGGGGAGCATTTGCAAGCGTTTGGCACCATTTTTGAGTGAATTGCCAAAAGTCAGATTTTTGCTGAAATTGTGACCCCGGGGTTAGGGATTTTTTCAAAAAAATCTTTTTCCGCCGGGTAAGTGGTCGAGGGCTGATTTCTTGTCCTTTGATGAAAAGCCTTCTGTTTCGACTGCCTAACCTTTCAGGGGAGCATTTGTAAGCGTTTGGCACCATTTTTGAATGAATTTCCAAAAGTCAGATTTTTGCTGAAATTGTGACCCCGGGGTTAGGGATTTTTTCAAAAAAATCTTTTTCCGCCGGGTAAGTGGTCGAGGGCTGATTTCTTGTCCTTTGATGAAAAGCCTTCTGTTTCGACTGCCTAACCTTTCAGGGGAGCATTTGCAAGCGTTTGGCACCATTTTTGAATGAATTTCCAAAAGTCAGATTTTTGCTGAAATTGTGACCCCGGGGTTAGGGATTTTTTCAAAAAAATCTTTTTCCGCCGCGTAAGTGGTCGAGGGCTGATTTCTTGTCCTGTGATAAAAAGCCTTCTGTTTCGATGGCCAAACCTTTCAGGGGAGCATTTGCAAGCGTTCGGCACCATTTTTGAGTGAATTTCCAAAAGTCAGATTTTTGCTGGAACTGTGACCCCGAGGCTTAGGGATTTTTTCAAAAAAATCTTTTTCCGCCGGTTAAGTGGTCCAGGGCTGATTTCTTGTCTTGTGATAAAAAGCCTTCTGCTTCGACTACCAAACCTTTCAGGAGAGCATTTGCAAGCGTTTGGCACCATTTTTGAGTGAATTGCCAAAAGTCAGATATTTGCTTAAATTGTGACCCCGGGGCTTAGGGATTTTTTCAAAACATATTTTCCACCGGTTATGTTGCTGAGGGGTGATTTCTTGTTGTTTGATGAAAAGCCTTCTGATTCGACTGCCAAACCTTTCAGGAGGGCATTTGCAAGCGTTTGGCACCATTTTTGAGTGAATTGCCAAAAGTCAGATATTTGCTGAAATTGTGACCCCGGGGCTTAGGGATTTTTTCAAAACATATTTTCCGCCGGTTATGTTGCTGAGGGCTGATTTCTTGTCTTGTGATAAAAAGCCTTCTGTTTCGACTGCCAAACCTTTCAGGGGAGCATTTGCAAGCGTTTGGCACCATTTTTGAGTGAATTGCCAAAAGTCAGATTTTTGCTGAAATTGTGACCCCGGGGCTTAGGGATTTTTTCAAAAAAATCTTTTTCCGCCGGTTCAGTGGTCGAGGGCTGATTTCTTGTCCTGTGATAAAAAGCCTTCTGTTTCGATTGCCAAACATTTCAGGGGAGCATTTGCAAAAGTTTGGCACCATTTTTGAGTGAATTGCCAGAAGTCAGATTTTTGCTGAAATTGTGACCCCGGGGCTTAGGGATTTTTTCAAAAAAATCTTTTTCAGCCGGTTATGTTGCTGAGGGCTGATTTCTTGTCCTTTGATGAAAAGCCTTCTGTTTCGACTGCCAAACCTTTCAGGGGAGCATTTGCTACCGTTCAGAACCATTTTTGAATGAATTGCCAAAAGTCAGATATTTGCTTAAATAGTGACCCCGGGGCTTAGGGATTTTTTCAAAACATATTTTCCGCCCGTTATGTTGCTGAGGGCTAATTTCTTGTCCTTTGATGAAAAGCCTTCTGTTTCGACTGCCAAACCTTTCAGGGGAGCATTTGCAAGCGTTTGGCACCATTTTTGAGTGAATTGCCAAAAGTCAGATTTTTGCTGAAATTGTGACCCCGGGGCTTAGGGATTTTTTCAAAAAATATTCCGTCGGTTATGTTGCTGAGGGCTGATTTCTTGTCCTTTCATGAAAAGCCTTCTGTTTCGACTGCCAAACCTTTCAGGGGAGCATTTGCAAGCGTTTGGCACCATTTTTGAGTGAATTGCCAAAAGTCAGATTTTTGCTGACATTGTGACCCCGGGGCTTAGGGATTTTTTCAAAAAAATCTTTTTCCGCCGGTTAAGTGATCGAGGGCTGATTTCTTGTCCTGTGATAAAAAGCCTTCTGTTTCGATTGCCAAACATTTCAGGGGAGCATTTGCAAACGTTTGGCACCATTGTTGAGTGAATTGGCCAAAAGTCAGATTTTCTGCTGAAATTGTGACCCCGGGGCTTAGGGATTTTTTCAAAAAAAATCTTTTTCAACCGGTTATGTTGCTGAGGGCTGATTTCTTGTCCTTTGATGAAAAGCCTTCTGTTTCGACTGCCAAACCTTTCAGGGGAGCATTTGCAACCGTTCAGAACCATTTTTGAATGAATTGCCAAAAGTCAGATATTTGCTTAAATAGTGACCCCGGGGCTGAGGGATTTTTTCAAAAAATATTTTCCACTGGTTATGTTGCTGAGGGCTGATTTCTTGTTGTTTGATGAAAAGCCTTCTGATTCGACTGCCAAACCTTTCAGGAGAGCATTTGCAAGCGTTTGGCACCATTTTTGAGTGAATTGCCAAAAGTCAGATATTTGCTTAAATTGTGACCCCGGGGCTTAGGGATTTTTCAAAACATATTTTCCAACGGTTATGTTGCTGAGGGCTGATTTCTTGTCCTTTGATGAAAAGCCTTCTGTTTCGACTGCCAAACCTTTCAGGGGAGCATTTGCAAGCGTTTGGCACCATTTTTGAGTGAATTGCCAAAAGTCAGATTTTTGCTGAAATTGTGACCCCGGGGCTTAGGGATTTTTTCAAAAAAATCTTTTTCCGCCGGTTAAGTGATCGAGGGCTGATTTCTTGTCCTGTGATAAAAAGCCTTCTGTTTCGATTGCCAAACATTTCAGGGGAGCATTTGCAAACGTTTGGCACCATTGTTGAGTGAATTGCCAAAAGTCAGATTTCTGCTGAAATTGTGACCCCGGGGCTTAGGGATTTTTTCAAAAAAATCTTTTTCAGCCGGTTATGTTGCTGAGGGCTGATTTCTTGTCCTTTGATGAAAAGCCTTCTGTTTCGACTGCCAAACCTTTCAGGGGAGCATTTGCAACCGTTCAGAACCATTTTTGAATGAATTGCCAAAAGTCAGATTTTTGCTGAAATTGTGACCCCGGGGCTTAGGGATTTTTTCAAAAAAATCTTTTTCCGCCGGTTAAGTGATCGAGGGCTGATTTCTTGTCCTTTGATGAAAAGCCTTCTGTTTCGACTGCCAAACCTTTCAGGGGAGCATTTGCAAGCGTTTGGCACCATTTTTGAGTGAATTGCCAAAAGTCAGATTTTTGCTGAAATTGTGAACCCGGGGTTAGGGATTTTTTCAAAAAAATCTTTTTCCGCCGGGTAAGTGGTCGAGGGCTGATTTCTTGTCCTTTGATGAAAAGCCTTCTGTTTCGACTGCCTAACCTTTCAGGGGAGCATTTGCAAGCGTTTGGCACCATTTTTGAATGAATTTCCAAAAGTCAGATTTTTGCTGAAATTGTGACCCCGGGGTTAGGGATTTTTTCAAAAAAATCTTTTTCCGCCGGGTAAGTGGTCGAGGGCTGATTTCTTGTCCTTTGATGAAAAGCCTTCTGTTTCGACTGCCTAACCTTTCAGGGGAGCATTTGCAAGCGTTTGGCACCATTTTTGAATGAATTTCCAAAAGTCAGATTTTTGCTGAAATTGTGACCCCGGGGTTAGGGATTTTTTCAAAAAAATCTTTTTCCGCCGCGTAAGTGGTCGAGGGCTGATTTCTTGTCCTGTGATAAAAAGCCTTCTGTTTCGATGGCCAAACCTTTCAGGGGAGCATTTGCAAGCGTTCGGCACCATTTTTGAGTGAATTTCCAAAAGTCAGATTTTTGCTGGAACTGTGACCCCGAGGCTTACGGATTTTTTCAAGAAAATCTTTTTCCGCCGGTTAAGTGGTCCAGGGCTGATTTCTTGTCTTGTGATAAAAAGCCTTCTGCTTCGACTACCAAACCTTTCAGGAGAGCATTTGCAAGCGTTTGGCACCATTTTTGAGTGAATTGCCAAAAGTCAGATATTTGCTTAAATTGTGACCCCGGGGCTTAGGGATTTTTTCAAAACATATTTTCCACCGGTTATGTTGCTGAGGGGTGATTTC
This sequence comes from Podarcis pityusensis, assembly GCF_964106645.2. Taxonomy (NCBI): domain Eukaryota; kingdom Metazoa; phylum Chordata; class Lepidosauria; order Squamata; family Lacertidae; genus Podarcis; species Podarcis pityusensis. The sequence goes on from NW_028293235.1 coordinate 70,323, forward strand.
TTGTTGTTTGATGAAAAGCCTTCTGATTCGACTGCCAAACCTTTCAGGAGGGCATTTGCAAGCGTTTGGCACCATTTTTGAGTGAATTGCCAAAAGTCAGATATTTGCTGAAATTGTGACCCCGGGGCTTAGGGATTTTTTCAAAACATATTTTCCGCCGGTTATGTTGCTGAGGGCTGATTTCTTGTCTTGTGGTAAAAAGCCTTCTGTTTCGACTGCCAAACCTTTCAGGGGAGCATTTGCAACCATTCAGAACCATTTTTGAATGAATTGCCAAAAGTCAGATTTTTGCTGAAATTGTGACCCCGGGGCTTAGGGATTTTTTCAAAAAATATTTTGCGCCGGTTATGTTGCTTAGGGCTGATTTTCTTGCCCTTTGATGAAAAGCCTTCTGTTTCGACTGCCAAACCTTTAAGGGGAGCATTTGCAAGCGTTTGGCACCATTTTTGAGTGAATTGCCAAAAGTCAGATTTTTGCTGAAATTGTGGACCCCGGGGCTTAGGGATTTTTTTCAAAAAAATCTTTTTCCGCCGGTTCAGTGGTCGAGGGCTGATTTCTTGTCCTGTGATAAAAAGCCTTCTGTTTCGATTGCCAAACATTTCAGGGGAGCATTTGCAAAAGTTTGGCACCATTTTTGAGTGAATTGCCAGAAGTCAGATTTTTGCTGAAATTGTGACCCCGGGGCTTAGGGATTTTTTCAAAAAAATCTTTTTCAGCCGGTTATGTTGCTGAGGGCTGATTTCTTGTCCTTTGATGAAAAGCCTTCTGTTTCGACTGCCAAACCTTTCAGGGGAGCATTTGCAAGCGTTTGGCACCATTTTTGAGTGAATTGCCAAAAGTCAGATTTTTGCTGAAATTGTGACCCCGGGGTTAGGGATTTTTTCAAAAAAATCTTTTTCCGCCGGGTAAGTGGTCGAGGGCTGATTTCTTGTCCTTTGATGAAAAGCCTTCTGTTTCGACTGCCTAACCTTTCAGGGGAGCATTTGTAAGCGTTTGGCACCATTTTTGAATGAATTTCCAAAAGTCAGATTTTTGCTGAAATTGTGACCCCGGGGTTAGGGATTTTTTCAAAAAAATCTTTTTCCGCCGCGTAAGTGGTCGAGGGCTGATTTCTTGTCCTGTGATAAAAAGCCTTCTGTTTCGATGGCCAAACCTTTCAGGGGAGCATTTGCAAGCGTTCGGCACCATTTTTGAGTGAATTTCCAAAAGTCAGATTTTTGCTGGAACTGTGACCCCGAGGCTTAGGGATTTTTTCAAAAAAATCTTTTTCCGCCGGTTAAGTGGTCCAGGGCTGATTTCTTGTCTTGTGATAAAAAGCCTTCTGCTTCGACTACCAAACCTTTCAGGAGAGCATTTGCAAGCGTTTGGCACCATTTTTGAGTGAATTGCCAAAAGTCAGATATTTGCTTAAATTGTGACCCCGGGGCTTAGGGATTTTTTCAAAACATATTTTCCACCGGTTATGTTGCTGAGGGGTGATTTCTTGTTGTTTGATGAAAAGCCTTCTGATTCGACTGCCAAACCTTTCAGGAGGGCATTTGCAAGCGTTTGGCACCATTTTTGAGTGAATTGCCAAAAGTCAGATATTTGCTGAAATTGTGACCCCGGGGCTTAGGGATTTTTTCAAAACATATTTTCCGCCGGTTATGTTGCTGAGGGCTGATTTCTTGTCTTGTGATAAAAAGCCTTCTGTTTCGACTGCCAAACCTTTCAGGGGAGCATTTGCAAGCGTTTGGCACCATTTTTGAGTGAATTGCCAAAAGTCAGATTTTTGCTGAAATTGTGACCCCGGGGCTTAGGGATTTTTTCAAAAAAATCTTTTTCCGCCGGTTCAGTGGTCGAGGGCTGATTTCTTGTCCTGTGATAAAAAGCCTTCTGTTTCGATTGCCAAACATTTCAGGGGAGCATTTGCAAAAGTTTGGCACCATTTTTGAGTGAATTGCCAGAAGTCAGATTTTTGCTGAAATTGTGACCCCGGGGCTTAGGGATTTTTTCAAAAAAATCTTTTTCAGCCGGTTATGTTGCTGAGGGCTGATTTCTTGTCCTTTGATGAAAAGCCTTCTGTTTCGACTGCCAAACCTTTCAGGGGAGCATTTGCTACCGTTCAGAACCATTTTTGAATGAATTGCCAAAAGTCAGATATTTGCTTAAATAGTGACCCCGGGGCTTAGGGATTTTTTCAAAACATATTTTCCGCCGGTTATGTTGCTGAGGGCTAATTTCTTGTCCTTTGATGAAAAGCCTTCTGTTTCGACTGCCAAACCTTTCAGCGGAGCATTTGCAAGCGTTTGGCACCATTTTTGAGTGAATTGCCAAAAGTCAGATTTTTGCTGAAATTGTGACCCCGGGGCTTAGGGATTTTTTCAAAAAATATTTTCCGTCGGTTATGTTGCTGAGGGCTGATTTCTTGTCCTTTCATGAAAAGCCTTCTGTTTCGACTGCCAAACCTTTCAGGGGAGCATTTGCAAGCGTTTGGCACCATTTTTGAGTGAATTGCCAAAAGTCAGATTTTTGCTGAAATTGTGACCCCGGGGCTTAGGGATTTTTTCAAAAAAATCTTTTTCCTCCGGGTAAGTGGTCGAGGGCTGATTTCTTGTCCTGTGATAAAAAGCCTTCTGTTTCGATTGCCAACCATTTCAGGGGAGCATTTGCAACCGTTCAGAACCATTTTTGAATGAATTGCCAAAAGTCAGATTTTTGATGAAATTGTGACCCCGGGGCTTAGGGATTTTTTCAAAAAAATCTTTTTCCTCCGGGTAAGTGGTCGAGGGCTGATTTCTTGTCCTGTGATAAAAAGCCTTCTGTTTCGATTGCCAAACATTTCAGGAGAGCATTTGCAAACGTTTGGCACCATTTTTGAGTGAATTGCCAAAAGTCAGATTTTTGCTGAAATTGTGACCCCGGGGTTAGGGATTTTTTCAAAAAAATCTTTTTCCGCCGGGTAAGTGGTCGAGGGCTGATTTCTTGTCCTTTGATGAAAAGCCTTCTGTTTCGACTGCCTAACCTTTCAGGGGAGCATTTGCAAGCGTTTGGCACCATTTTTGAATGAATTTCCAAAAGTCAGATTTTTGCTGAAATTGTGACCCCGGGGTTAGGGATTTTTTCAAAAAAATCTTTTTCCGCCGCGTAAGTGGTCGAGGGCTGATTTCTTGTCCTGTGATAAAAAGCCTTCTGTTTCGATGGCCAAACCTTTCAGGGGAGCATTTGCAAGCGTTCGGCACCATTTTTGAGTGAATTTCCAAAAGTCAGATTTTTGCTGGAACTGTGACCCCGAGGCTTAGGGATTTTTTCAAAAAAATCTTTTTCCGCCGGTTAAGTGGTCCAGGGCTGATTTCTTGTCTTGTGATAAAAAGCCTTCTGCTTCGACTACCAAACCTTTCAGGAGAGCATTTGCAAGCGTTTGGCACCATTTTTGAGTGAATTGCCAAAAGTCAGATATTTGCTTAAATTGTGACCCCGGGGCTTAGGGATTTTTTCAAAACATATTTTCCACCGGTTATGTTGCTGAGGGGTGATTTCTTGTTGTTTGATGAAAAGCCTTCTGATTCGACTGCCAAACCTTTCAGGAGGGCATTTGCAAGCGTTTGGCACCATTTTTGAGTGAATTGCCAAAAGTCAGATATTTGCTGAAATTGTGACCCCGGGGCTTAGGGATTTTTTCAAAACATATTTTCCGCCGGTTATGTTGCTGAGGGCTGATTTCTTGTCTTGTGATAAAAAGCCTTCTGTTTCGACTGCCAAACCTTTCAGGGGAGCATTTGCAAGCGTTTGGCACCATTTTTGAATGAATTGCCAAAAGTCAGATTTTTGCTGAAATTGTGACCCCGGGGCTTAGGGATTTTTTCAAAAAATATTTTCCGCCGGTTATGTTGCTTAGGGCTGATTTCTTGCCCTTTGATGAAAAGCCTTCTGTTTCGACTGCCAAACCTTTCAGGGGAGCATTTGCAAGCGTTTGGCACCATTTTTGAGTGAATTGCCAAAAGTCAGATTTTTGCTGAAATTGTGACCCCGGGGCTTAGGGATTTTTTCAAAAAAATCTTTTTCCGCCGGTTCAGTGGTCGAGGGCTGATTTCTTGTCCTGTGATAAAAAGCCTTCTGTTTCGATTGCCAAACATTTCAGGGGAGCATTTGCAAAAGTTTGGCACCATTTTTGAGTGAATTGCCAGAAGTCAGATTTTTGCTGAAATTGTGACCCCGGGGCTTAGGGATTTTTTCAAAAAAATCTTTTTCAGCCGGTTATGTTGCTGAGGGCTGATTTCTTGTCCTTTGATGAAAAGCCTTCTGTTTCGACTGCCAAACCTTTCAGGGGAGCATTTGCTACCGTTCAGAACCATTTTTGAATGAATTGCCAAAAGTCAGATATTTGCTTAAATAGTGACCCCGGGGCTTAGGGATTTTTTCAAAACATATTTTCCGCCGGTTATGTTGCTGAGGGCTAATTTCTTGTCCTTTGATGAAAAGCCTTCCGTTTCGACTGCCAAACCTTTCAGGGGAGCATATGCAAGCGTTTGGCACCATTTTTGAGTGAATTGCCAAAAGTCAGATTTTTGCTGAAATTGTGACCCCGGGGCTTAGGGATTTTTTCAAAAAATATTTTCCGTCGGTTATGTTGCTGAGGGCTGATTTCTTGTCCTTTCATGAAAAGCCTTCTGTTTCGACTGCCAAACCTTTCAGGGGAGCATTTGCAAGCGTTTGGCACCATTTTTGAGTGAATTGCCAAAAGTCAGATTTTTGCTGAAATTGTGACCCCGGGGCTTAGGGATTTTTTCAAAAAAATCTTTTTCCTCCGGGTAAGTGGTCGAGGGCTGCTTTCTTGTCCTGTGATAAAAAGCCTTCTGTTTCGATTGCCAAACATTTCAGGGGAGCATTTGCAACCGTTCAGAACCATTTTTGAATGAATTGCCAAAAGTCAGATTTTTGATGAAATTGTGACCCCGGGGCTTAGGGATTTTTTGAAAAAATATTTTCCGTCGGTTATGTTGCTGAGGGCTGATTTCTTGTCCTTTCATGAAAAGCCTTCTGTTTCGACTGCCAAACCTTTCAGGGGAGCATTTGCAAGCGTTTGGCACCATTTTTGAGTGAATTGCCAAAAGTCAGATTTTTGCTGAAATTGTGACGCCGGGGCTTAGGGATTTTTTCAAAAAAATCTTTTTCCTCCGGGTAAGTGGTCGAGGGCTGACTTCTTGTCCTGTGATAAAAAGCCTTCTGTTTCGATTGCCAAACATTTCAGGAGAGCATTTGCAAACGTTTGGCACCATTTTTGAGTGAATTGCCAAAAGTCAGATTTTTGCTGAAATTGTGACCCCGGGGTTAGGGATTTTTTCAAAAAAATCTTTTTCCGCCGGGTAAGTGGTCGAGGGCTGATTTCTTGTCCTTTGATGAAAAGCCTTCTGTTTCGACTGCCTAACCTTTCAGGGGAGCATTTGCAAGCGTTTGGCACCATTTTTGAATGAATTTCCAAAAGTCAGATTTTTGCTGAAATTGTGACCCCGGGGTTAGGGATTTTTTCAAAAAAATCTTTTTCCGCCGCGTAAGTGGTCGAGGGCTGATTTCTTGTCCTGTGATAAAAAGCCTTCTGTTTCGATGGCCAAACATTTCAGGGGAGCATTTGCAAGCGTTCGGCACTATTTTTGAGTGAATTTCCAAAAGTCAGATTTTTGCTGGAACTGTGACCCCGAGGCTTAGGGATTTTTTCAAAAAAATCTTTTTCCGCCGGTTAAGTGGTCCAGGGCTGATTTCTTGTCTTGTGATAAAAAGCCTTCTGCTTCGACTACCAAACCTTTCAGGAGAGCATTTGCAAGCGTTTGGCACCATTTTTGAGTGAATTGCCAAAAGTCAGATATTTGCTTAAATTGTGACCCCGGGGCTTAGGGATTTTTTCAAAACATATTTTCCGCTGGTTATGTTGCTGAGGGCTGATTTCTTGTCCTTTGATGAAAAGCCTTCTGTTTCGACTGCCAAACCTTTCAGGGGAGCATTTGCAAGCGTTTGGCACCATTTTTGAGTGAATTGCCAAAAGTCAGATTTTTGCTGAAATTGCGACCCCGGGGCTTAGGGATTTTTTCAAAAAAATCTTTTTCCGCAGTTTATGTTGCTGAGGGCTGATTTCTTGTCCTTTGATGAAAAGCCTTCTGTTTCGACTGCCAAACCTTTCAGGGGAGCATTTGCAACCGTTCAGAACCATTTTTGAATGAATTGCCAAAAGTCAGATATTTGCTGAAATTGTGACCCCTGGGCTTAGGGATTTTTTCAAAACATATTTTCCGCCGGTTATGTTGCTGAGGGCTGATTTCTTGTCTTGTCTTAAAAAGCCTTCTGATTCGACTGCCAAACCTTTCAGGGGAGCATTTGCAACCATTCAGAACCATTTTTGAATGAATTGCCAAAAGTCAGATTTTTGCTGAAATTGTGACCCCGGGGCTTAGGGATTTTTTCAAAAAATATTTTCCGCCGGTTATGTTGCTGAGGGGTGATTTCTTGTTGTTTGATGAAAAGCCTTCTGATTCGACTGCCAAACCTTTCAGGAGGGCATTTGCAAGCGTTTGGCACCATTTTTGAGTGAATTGCCAAAAGTCAGATATTTGCTGAAATTGTGACCCCGGGGCTTAGGGATTTTTTCAAAACATATTTTCCGCCGGTTATGTTGCTGAGGGCTGATTTCTTGTCTTGTGATAAAAAGCCTTCTGTTTCGACTGCCAAACCTTTCAGGGGAGCATTTGCAAGCGTTTGGCACCATTTTTGAATGAATTGCCAAAAGTCAGATTTTTGCTGAAATTGTGACCCCGGGGCTTAGGGATTTTTTCAAAAAATATTTTCCGCCGGTTATGTTGCTTAGGGCTGATTTCTTGCCCTTTGATGAAAAGCCTTCTGTTTCGACTGCCAAACCTTTCAGGGGAGCATTTGCAAGCGTTTGGCACCATTTTTGAGTGAATTGCCAAAAGTCAGATTTTTGCTGAAATTGTGACCCCGGGGCTTAGGGATTTTTTCAAAAAAATCTTTTTCCGCCGGTTCAGTGGTCGAGGGCTGATTTCTTGTCCTGTGATAAAAAGCCTTCTGTTTCGATTGCCAAACATTTCAGGGGAGCATTTGCAAAAGTTTGGCACCATTTTTGAGTGAATTGCCAGAAGTCAGATTTTTGCTGAAATTGTGACCCCGGGGCTTAGGGATTTTTTCAAAAAAATCTTTTTCAGCCGGTTATGTTGCTGAGGGCTGATTTCTTGTCCTTTGATGAAAAGCCTTCTGTTTCGACTGCCAAACCTTTCAGGGGAGCATTTGCTACCGTTCAGAACCATTTTTGAATGAATTGCCAAAAGTCAGATATTTGCTTAAATAGTGACCCCGGGGCTTAGGGATTTTTTCAAAACATATTTTCCTCCGGTTATGTTGCTGAGGGCTAATTTCTTGTCCTTTGATGAAAAGCCTTCCGTTTCGACTGCCAAACCTTTCAGGGGAGCATATGCAAGCGTTTGGCACCATTTTTGAGTGAATTGCCAAAAGTCAGATTTTTGCTGAAATTGTGACCCCGGGGCTTAGGGATTTTTTCAAAAAATATTTTCCGTCGGTTATGTTGCTGAGGGCTGATTTCTTGTCCTTTCATGAAAAGCCTTCTGTTTCGACTGCCAAACCTTTCAGGGGAGCATTTGCAAGCGTTTGGCACCATTTTTGAGTGAATTGCCAAAAGTCAGATTTTTGCTGAAATTGTGACCCCGGGGCTTAGGGATTTTTTCAAAAAAATCTTTTTCCTCCGGGTAAGTGGTCGAGGGCTGCTTTCTTGTCCTGTGATAAAAAGCCTTCTGTTTCGATTGCCAAACATTTCAGGGGAGCATTTGCAACCGTTCAGAACCATTTTTGAATGAATTGCCAAAAGTCAGATTTTTGATGAAATTGTGACCCCGGGGCTTAGGGATTTTTTGAAAAAATATTTTCCATCGGTTATGTTGCTGAGGGCTGATTTCTTGTCCTTTCATGAAAAGCCTTCTGTTTCGACTGCCAAACCTTTCAGGGGAGCATTTGCAAGCGTTTGGCACCATTTTTGAGTGAATTGCCAAAAGTCAGATTTTTGCTGAAATTGTGACGCCGGGGCTTAGGGATTTTTTCAAAAAAATCTTTTTCCTCCGGGTAAGTGGTCGAGGGCTGACTTCTTGTCCTGTGATAAAAAGCCTTCTGTTTCGATTGCCAAACATTTCAGGAGAGCATTTGCAAACGTTTGGCACCATTTTTGAGTGAATTGCCAAAAGTCAGATTTTTGCTGAAATTGTGACCCCGGGGTTAGGGATTTTTTCAAAAAAATCTTTTTCCGCCGGGTAAGTGGTCGAGGGCTGATTTCTTGTCCTTTGATGAAAAGCCTTCTGTTTCGACTGCCTAACCTTTCAGGGGAGCATTTGCAAGCGTTTGGCACCATTTTTGAATGAATTTCCAAAAGTCAGATTTTTGCTGAAATTGTGACCCCGGGGTTAGGGATTTTTTCAAAAAAATCTTTTTCCGCCGCGTAAGTGGTCGAGGGCTGATTTCTTGTCCTGTGATAAAAAGCCTTCTGTTTCGATGGCCAAACATTTCAGGGGAGCATTTGCAAGCGTTCGGCACTATTTTTGAGTGAATTTCCAAAAGTCAGATTTTTGCTGGAACTGTGACCCCGAGGCTTAGGGATTTTTTCAAAAAAATCTTTTTCCGCCGGTTAAGTGGTCCAGGGCTGATTTCTTGTCTTGTGATAAAAAGCCTTCTGCTTCGACTACCAAACCTTTCAGGAGAGCATTTGCAAGCGTTTGGCACCATTTTTGAGTGAATTGCCAAAAGTCAGATATTTGCTTAAATTGTGACCCCGGGGCTTAGGGATTTTTTCAAAACATATTTTCCGCTGGTTATGTTGCTGAGGGCTGATTTCTTGTCCTTTGATGAAAAGCCTTCTGTTTCGACTGCCAAACCTTTCAGGGGAGCATTTGCAAGCGTTTGGCACCATTTTTGAGTGAATTGCCAAAAGTCAGATTTTTGCTGAAATTGCGACCCCGGGGCTTAGGGATTTTTTCAAAAAAATCTTTTTCCGCAGTTTATGTTGCTGAGGGTTGATTTCTTGTCCTTTGATGAAAAGCCTTCTGTTTCGACTGCCAAACCTTTCAGGGGAGCATTTGCAACCGTTCAGAACCATTTTTGAATGAATTGCCAAAAGTCAGATATTTGCTGAAATTGTGACCCCTGGGCTTAGGGATTTTTTCAAAACATATTTTCCGCCGGTTATGTTGCTGAGGGCTGATTTCTTGTCTTGTCTTAAAAAGCCTTCTGATTCGACTGCCAAACCTTTCAGGGGAGCATTTGCAACCATTCAGAACCATTTTTGAATGAATTGCCAAAAGTCAGATTTTTGCTGAAATTGTGACCCCGGGGCTTAGGGATTTTTTCAAAAAATATTTTCCGCCGGTTATGTTGCTGAGGGGTGATTTCTTGTTGTTTGATGAAAAGCCTTCTGATTCGACTGCCAAACCTTTCAGGAGGGCATTTGCAAGCGTTTGGCACCATTTTTGAGTGAATTGCCAAAAGTCAGATATTTGCTGAAATTGTGACCCCGGGGCTTAGGGATTTTTTCAAAACATATTTTCCGCCGGTTATGTTGCTGAGGGCTAATTTCTTGTCCTTTGATGAAAAGCCTTCTGTTTCGACTGCCAAACCTTTCAGGGGAGCATTTGCAAGCGTTTGGCACCATTTTTGAGTGAATTGCCAAAAGTCAGATTTTTGCTGAAATTGTGACCCCGGGGCTTAGGGATTTTTTTCAAAAAATATTTTCCGCAAGTTATGTTGCTGAGGGCTGATTTCTTGTCCTTTGATGAAAAGCCTTCTGTTTCGACTGCCAAACCTTTCAGGGGAGCATTTGCAAGCGTTTGGCACCATTTTTGAGTGAATTGCCAAAAGTCAGATTTTTGCTGAAATTGTGACGCCGGGGCTTAGGGATTTTTTCAAAAAAATCTTTTTCCTCCGGGTAAGTGGTCGAGGGCTGATTTCTTGTCCTGTGATAAAAAGCCTTCTGTTTCGATTGCCAAACATTTCAGGGGAGCATTTGCAAACGTTTGGCACCATTTTTGAGTGAATTGCCAAAAGTCAGATTTTTGCTGAAATTGTGACCCCGGGGCTTAGGGATTTTTTCAAAAAAATCTTTTTCAGCCGGTTATGTTACTGAGGGCTGATTTCTTGTCCTTTGATGAAAAGCCTTCTGTTTCGACTGCCAAACCTTTCAGGGGAGCATTTGCAACCGTTCAGAACCATTTTTGAATGAATTCCCAAAAGTCAGATATTTGCTTAAATAGTGACCCCGGGGCTTAGGGATTTTTTCAAAAAATATTTTCCACCGGTTATGTTGCTGAGGGCTGATTTCTTGTTGATTGATGAAAAGCCTTCTGATTCGACTGCCAAACCTTTCAGGAGAGCATTTGCAAGCGTTTGGCACCATTTTTGAGTGAATTGCCAAAACTCAGATATTTGCTTAAATTGTGACCCCGGGGCTTAGGGATTTTTTCAAAACATATTTTCCAACGGTTATGTTGCTGAGGGCTGATTTCTTGTCCTTTGATGAAAAGCCTTCTGTTTCGACTGCCAAACCTTTCAGGGGAGCATTTGCTACCGTTCAGAACCATTTTTGAATGAATTGCCAAAAGTCAGATATTTGCTTAAATAGTGACCCCGGGGCTTAGGGATTTTTTCAAAACATATTTTCCGCCGGTTATGTTGCTGAGGGCTAATTTCTTGTCCTTTGATGAAAAGCCTTCTGTTTCGACTGCCAAACCTTTCAGGGGAGCATTTGCAAGCGTTTGGCACCATTTTTGAGTGAATTGCCAAAAGTCAGATTTTTGCTGAAATTGTGACCCCGGGGCTTAGGGATTTTTTTCAAAAAATATTTTCCGCAAGTTATGTTGCTGAGGGCTGATTTCTTGTCCTTTGATGAAAAGCCTTCTGTTTCGACTGCCAAACCTTTCAGGGGAGCATTTGCAACCGTTCAGAACCATTTTTGAATGAATTCCCAAAAGTCAGATATTTGCTTAAATAGTGACCCCGGGGCTTAGGGATTTTTTCAAAAAATATTTTCCACCGGTTATGTTGCTGAGGGCTGATTTCTTGTTGATTGATGAAAAGCCTTCTGATTCGACTGCCAAACCTTTCAGGAGAGCATTTGCAAGCGTTTGGCACCATTTTTGAGTGAATTGCCAAAACTCAGATATTTGCTTAAATTGTGACCCCGGGGCTTAGGGATTTTTTCAAAACATATTTTCCAACGGTTATGTTGCTGAGGGCTGATTTCTTGTCCTTTGATGAAAAGCCTTCTGTTTCGACTGCCAAACCTTTCAGGGGAGCATTTGCAAGCGTTTGGCACCATTTTTGAGTGAATTGCCAAAAGTCAGATTTTTGCTGAAATTGTGACCCCGGGGTTAGGGATTTTTTCAAAAAAATCTTTTTCTCCCGGGTAAGTGGTCGAGGGCTGATTTCTTGTCCAGTGATAAAAAGCCTTCTGTTTCGATGGCCAAACATTTCAGGGGAGCATTTGCAAGCGTTCGGCACCATTTTTGAGTGAATTTCCAAAAGTCAAATTTTTGCTGGAACTGTGACCCCGGGGCTTAGGGATTTTTTCAAAAAAATCTTTTTCCGCCGGTTAAGTGGTCGAGGGCTGATTTCTTGTCCTTTGATGAAAAGCCTTCTGTTTCGACTGCCAAACCTTTCAGGGGAGCACTTGCAAGCGCTTGGCACCATTTTTGAGTGAATTTCCAAAAGTCAGAATTTAGCTGAAATTGTGACCTCAGGGCTTAGGGATTTTTTTTAAAAAAATCTTTTTCCGCCGGGTAAGTGATCGAGGGCTGATTTCTTGTCCTTTGATGAAAAGCCTTCTGTTTCGACTGCCAAAACTTTCAGGGGATCAATTGCAAGCGTTTGGCACCATTTTTGAATGAATTTCCAAAAGTCAGATTTTTGCTGAAATTGTGACCCCGGGGCTTAGGGATTTTTTCAAAAAATATTTTCCGCCGGTTATGTTGCTGAGGGCTGATTTCTTGTCCTTTGATGAAAAGCCTTCTGTTTCGACTGCCAAACCTTACAGGGGAGCATTTGCAAGCGTTTGGCACCATTTTTGAGTGAATTGCCAAAAGTCAGATTTTTGCTGAAATTGTGACCCCGGGGCTTAGGGATTTTTTCAAAAAAATCTTTTTCCGCCGGGTAAGTGATCGAGGGCTGATTTCTTTACCTTTGATGAAAAGCCTTCTGTTTCGACTGCCAAACCTTTCAGGGGAGCATTTGCAAGCGTTTGGCACCATTTTTGAGTGAATTGCCAAAAGTCAGATTTTTGCTGAAATTGTGACCCCGGGGTTTAGCGATGTCTTCAAAAAAATCTTTTTCCGCCGGTTAAGTGGTCCAGGGCTGATTTCTTGTCTTGTGATAAAAAGCCTTCTGTTTCGACTGCCAAACCTTTCAGGGGAGCATTTGCAACCGTTCAGAACCATTTTTGAATGAATTGCCAAAAGTCAGATTTTTGCTGAAATTGTGACCCCGGGGTTAGGGATTTTTTCGAAAAAATCTTTTTCCGCCGGGTAAGTGGTCGAGGGCTGATTTCTTGTCCTGTGATAAAAAGCCTTCTGTTTCGATTGCCAAACATTTTTGGGAGAGCATTTGCAAGTGTTTGGCACCATTTTTGAGTGAATTGCCAAAAGTCAGATTTTTGCTGAAATTGTTACCCCGGGGCTTAGGGATTTTTTCAAAAAAATCTTTTTCCGCCGGTTAAGTGATCGAGGGCTGATTTCTTGTCCTTTGATGAAAAGCCTTCTGTTTCGACTGACTAACCTTTAAGGGGAGCATTTGCAAGCGTTTGGCACCAATTTTGAATGAATTTCCAAAAGTCAGATTTTTGCTGAAATTTGACCCTGGGGCTTAGGGATTTTTTCAAAAAATATTTTCCGCCGGTTATGTTGCTGAGGGCTGATTTCTTGTCCTTTCATGAAAAGCCTTCTGTTTCTACTGCCAAAACTTTCAGGGGAGCATTTGCAAGCTTTTTGCACCATTCTTGAGTGAATTGCCAATAGTCAGATTTTTGCTGAAATTGTGACCCCGGGGCTTAGGGATTTTTTCAAAACATATTTTCCGCCGTTTATGTTGCTGAGGGCTGATTTCTTGTCCTTTGATGAAAAGCCTTCTGTTTCGACTGCCAAACCTTTCAGGGGAGCATTTGCAAGCGTTTGGCACCATTTTTAAGTGATTTCCCAAAAGTCAGATTTTTGCTGAAATTGTGACCCCGGGGCTTAGGAATTTTTTCAAAAAAATCTTTTTCCGCCTGGTAAGTGATCGAGGGCTGATTTCTTGTCCTTTGATGAAAAGCCTTCTGTTTCGACTGCCAAACCTTTCAGGGGAGCATTTGCAAGCGTTTGGCACCATTTTTGAGTGAATTTCCAAAAGTCAGATTTTTGCTTAAATTGTGACCCCGGCGGCTTAGGGATTTTTTCAAAAAATATTTTCCGCCGGTTATGTTGCTGAGGGCTGATTTCTTATCCTTTGATGAAAAGCCTTCTGTTTCGATTGCCAAACATTTCAGGGGAGCATTTGCAAACGTTTGGCACCATTTTCGAATGAATTGCCAAAAGTCAGATATTTGCTTAAATAGTGACCCCGGGGCTTAGGGATTTTTTCAAAAAATATTTTCCACCGGTTATGTTGCTGAGGGCTGATTTCTTGTTGTTTGATGAAAAGCCTTCTGATTCGACTGCGAAACCTTTCAGGAGAGCATTTGCAAGCGTTTGGCACCATTTTTGAGTGAATTGCCAAAAGTCAGATATTTGCTGAAATTGTTACCCCGGGGCTTAGGGATTTTTTCAAAACATATTTCCGCCGGTTATGTTGCTGAGGGCTGATTTCTTGTCTTGTGATAAAAAGCCTTCTGTTTCGACTGCCAAACCTTTCAGGGGAGCATTTGCAACCGTTCAGAACCATTTTTGAATGAATTGCCAAAAGTCAGATTTTTGCTGAAATTGTGACCCCGGGGCTTAGGGATTTTTTCAAAACATATTTTCCGCCGGTTATGTTGCTGAGGGCTAATTTCTTGTCCTTTGATGAAAAGCCTTCTGTTTCGACTGCCAAACCTTTCAGGGGAGCATTTGCAAGCGTTTGGCACCATTTTTGAGTGAATTGCCAAAAGTCAGATTTTTGCTGAAATTGTGACCCCAGGGCTTAGGGATTTTTTCAAAAAAATCTTTTTCCGCCGGTTAAGTGGTCCAGGGCTGATTTCTTGTCTTGTGATAAAAAGCCTTCTGTTTCGACTGCCAAACCTTTCAGGGGAGCATTTGCAACCGTTCAGAACCATTTTTGAATGAATTGCCAAAAGTCAGATTTTTGCTGAAATTGTGATCCTGGGGCTTAGGGATTTTTTCAAAACATATTTTCCGCCGGTTATGTTGCTGAGGGCTAATTTCTTGTCCTTTGATGAAAAGCCTTCTGTTTCGACTGCCAAACCTTTCAGGAGAGCATTTGCAAGCGTTTGGCACCATTTTTGAGTGAATTGCCAAAAGTCAGATTTTTGCTGAAATTGTGACCCCGGGGCTTAGGGATTTTTTCAAAAAAATCTTTTTCCGCCGGGTAAGTGGTGGAGGGCTGATTTCTTGTCCTGTGATAAAAAGCCTTCTGTTTCGATTGCCAAACATTTTGGGAGAGCATTTGCAATCGTTTGGCACCATTTTTGAGTGAATTGCCAAAAGTCAGATTTTTGCTGAAATTGTGACCCCGGGGCTTAGGGATTTTTTCAAAAAGATCTTTTTCAGCCGGTTATGTTGCTGAGGGCTGATTTCTTGTCCTTTGATGAAAAGCCTTCTGTTTCGACTGCCAAACCTTTCAGGGGAGCATTTGCAACCGTTCAGAACCATTTTTGAATGAATTGCCAAAAGTCAGATATTTGCTTAAATAGTGACCCCGGGGCTTAGGGATTTTTTCAAAAAATATTTTCCACCGGTTATGTTGCTGAGGGCTGATTTCTTGTTGCTTGATGAAAAGCCTTCTGATTCGACTGCTAAACCTTTCAGGAGAGCATTTGCAAGCCTTTGGCACCATTTTTGAGTGAATTGCCAAAAGTCAGATTTTTGCTGAAATTGTGACCCCGGGGCTTAGGGATTTTTTCAAAAAAATCTTTTTCCGCCGGTTAAGTTGTCCAGGGCTGATTTCTTGTCTTGTGATAAAAAGCCTTCTGTTTCGACTGCCAAACCTTTCAGGGGAGCATTTGCAACCGTTCAGAACCATTTTTGAATGAATTGCCAAAAGTCAGATTTTTGCTGAAATTGTGACCCCGGGGCTTATGGATTTTTTCAAAAAATATTTTCCGCCGGTTATGTTGCTGAGGGCTGATTTCTTGTCCTTTTATGAAAAGCCTTCTGTTTCGACTGCCAAACCTTTCAGTGGAGCATTTGCAAGCGTTTGACAACATTTTTGAGTGAATTGCCAAAAGTCAGATTTTTGCTGAAATTGTGACCCCGGGGCTTAGGGATTTTTTCAAAAAAATCTTTTTCCGCCGGGTAAGTGGTCGAGGGCTGATTTCTTGTCCTGTGATAAAAAGCCTTCTATTTCGATTGACAAACATTTTGGGAGAGCATTTGCAAGTGTTTGGCACCATTTTTGAGTGAATTGCCAAAAGTTAGATTTTTGCTGAAATTGTGACCCCGGGGCTTAGGGATTTTTTCAAAAAATATTTTCCGCCGGTTATGTTGCTGAGGGCTGATTTCTTGTCCTTTCATGAAAAGCCTTCTGTTTCTACTGCCAAAACTTTCAGGGGAGCATTTGCAAGCTTTTTGCACCATTCTTGAGTGAATTGCCAATAGTCAGATTTTTGCTGAAATTGTGACCCCGGGGCTTAGGGATTTTTTCAAAACATATTTTCCGCCGTTTATGTTGCTGAGGGCTGATTTCTTGTCCTTTGATGAAAAGCCTTCTGTTTCGACTGCCAAACCTTTCAGGGGAGCATTTGCAAGCGTTTGGCACCATTTTTAAGTGATTTCCCAAAAGTCAGATTTTTGCTGAAATTGTGACCCCGGGGCTTAGGAATTTTTTCAAAAAAATCTTTTTCCGCCTGGTAAGTGATCGAGGGCTGATTTCTTGTCCTTTGATGAAAAGCCTTCTGTTTCGACTGCCAAACCTTTCAGGGGAGCATTTGCAAGCGTTTGGCACCATTTTTGAGTGAATTTCCAAAAGTCAGATTTTTGCTTAAATTGTGACCCCGGCGGCTTAGGGATTTTTTCAAAAAATATTTTCCGCCGGTTATGTTGCTGAGGGCTGATTTCTTATCCTTTGATGAAAAGCCTTCTGTTTCGATTGCCAAACATTTCAGGGGAGCATTTGCAAACGTTTGGCACCATTTTCGAATGAATTGCCAAAAGTCAGATATTTGCTTAAATAGTGACCCCGGGGCTTAGGGATTTTTTCAAAAAATATTTTCCACCGGTTATGTTGCTGAGGGCTGATTTCTTGTTGTTTGATGAAAAGCCTTCTGATTCGACTGCGAAACCTTTCAGGAGAGCATTTGCAAGCGTTTGGCACCATTTTTGAGTGAATTGCCAAAAGTCAGATATTTGCTGAAATTGTTACCCCGGGGCTTAGGGATTTTTTCAAAACATATTTCCGCCGGTTATGTTGCTGAGGGCTGATTTCTTGTCTTGTGATAAAAAGCCTTCTGTTTCGACTGCCAAACCTTTCAGGGGAGCATTTGCAACCGTTCAGAACCATTTTTGAATGAATTGCCAAAAGTCAGATTTTTGCTGAAATTGTGACCCCGGGGCTTAGGGATTTTTTCAAAACATATTTTCCGCCGGTTATGTTGCTGAGGGCTAATTTCTTGTCCTTTGATGAAAAGCCTTCTGTTTCGACTGCCAAACCTTTCAGGGGAGCATTTGCAAGCGTTTGGCACCATTTTTGAGTGAATTGCCAAAAGTCAGATTTTTGCTGAAATTGTGACCCCAGGGCTTAGGGATTTTTTCAAAAAAATCTTTTTCCGCCGGTTAAGTGGTCCAGGGCTGATTTCTTGTCTTGTGATAAAAAGCCTTCTGTTTCGACTGCCAAACCTTTCAGGGGAGCATTTGCAACCGTTCAGAACCATTTTTGAATGAATTGCCAAAAGTCAGATTTTTGCTGAAATTGTGATCCTGGGGCTTAGGGATTTTTTCAAAACATATTTTCCGCCGGTTATGTTGCTGAGGGCTAATTTCTTGTCCTTTGATGAAAAGCCTTCTGTTTCGACTGCCAAACCTTTCAGGAGAGCATTTGCAAGCGTTTGGCACCATTTTTGAGTGAATTGCCAAAAGTCAGATTTTTGCTGAAATTGTGACCCCGGGGCTTAGGGATTTTTTCAAAAAAATCTTTTTCCGCCGGGTAAGTGGTGGAGGGCTGATTTCTTGTCCTGTGATAAAAAGCCTTCTGTTTCGATTGCCAAACATTTTGGGAGAGCATTTGCAATCGTTTGGCACCATTTTTGAGTGAATTGCCAAAAGTCAGATTTTTGCTGAAATTGTGACCCCGGGGCTTAGGGATTTTTTCAAAAAGATCTTTTTCAGCCGGTTATGTTGCTGAGGGCTGATTTCTTGTCCTTTGATGAAAAGCCTTCTGTTTCGACTGCCAAACCTTTCAGGGGAGCATTTGCAACCGTTCAGAACCATTTTTGAATGAATTGCCAAAAGTCAGATATTTGCTTAAATAGTGACCCCGGGGCTTAGGGATTTTTTCAAAAAATATTTTCCACCGGTTATGTTGCTGAGGGCTGATTTCTTGTTGCTTGATGAAAAGCCTTCTGATTCGACTGCTAAACCTTTCAGGAGAGCATTTGCAAGCCTTTGGCACCATTTTTGAGTGAATTGCCAAAAGTCAGATTTTTGCTGAAATTGTGACCCCGGGGCTTAGGGATTTTTTCAAAAAAATCTTTTTCCGCCGGGTAAGTGGTGGAGGGCTGATTTCTTGTCCTGTGATAAAAAGCCTTCTATTTCGATTGCCAAACAATTTGGGAAAGCATTTGCAAGCGTTTGGCACCATTTTTGAGTGAATTGCCAAAAGTCAGATTTTTGCTGAAATTGTGACCCCGGGGCTTAGGGATTTTTTCAAAAAAATCTTTTCCCGCCGGTTAAGTGATCGAGGGGTGATTTCTTGTCCTGTGATAAAAAGCCTTCTGTTTCGATTGCCAAACATTTCAGGGGAGCATTTGCAAACGTTTGGCACCATTTTTGAGTGAATTGCCAAAAGTCAGATTTTTGCTGAAATTGTGACCCCGGGGCTTAGGGATTTTTTCAAAAAAATCTTTTTCAGCCGGTTATGTTGCTGAGGGCTGATTTCTTGTCCTTTGATGAAAAGCCTTCTGTTTCGACTGCCAAACCTTTCAGGGGAGCATTTGCAACCGTTCAGAACCATTTTTGAATGCATTGCCAAAAGTCAGATATTTGCTTAAACAGTGACCCCGGGGCTTAGGGATTTTTTCAAAAAATATTTTCCACCGGTTATGTTGCTGAGGGCTGATTTCTTGTTGCTTGATGAAAAGCCTTCTGATTCGACTGCCAAACCTTTCAGGACAGCATTTGCAAGCGTTTGGCACCATTTTTGAGTGAATTGCCAAAAGTCAGATATTTGCTTAAATTGTGACCCCGGGGCTTAGGGATTTTTTCAAAACATATTTTCCAACGGTTATGTTGCTGACGGCTGATTTATTGTCCTTTGATGAAAAGCCTTCTGTTTCGACTGCCAAACCTTTCAGGGGAGCATTTGCAAGCGTTTGGCACCATTTTTGAGTGAATTGCCAAAAGTCAGATTTTTGCTGAAATTGTGACCCCGGGGCTTAGGGATTTTTTCAAAAAAATCTTTTTCCGCCGGTTAAGTGGTCCAGGGCTGATTTCTTGTCTTGTCATAAAAAGCCTTCTGTTTCGACTGCCAAACCTTTCAGGGGAGCATTTGCAACCGTTCAGAACCATTTTTGAATGAATTGCCAAAAGTCAGATTTTTGCTGAAATTGTGACCCCGGGGCTTAGGGATTTTTTCAAAAAATATTTTCCGCCTGTTATGTTGCTGAGGGCTGATTTCTTGTCCTTTCATGAAAAGCCTTCTGTTTCGACTGCCAAACCTTTCAGTGGAGCATTTGCAAGCGTTTGGCAACATTTTTGAGTGAATTGCCAAAAGTCAGATTTTTGCTGAAATTGTGACCCCGGGGCTTAGGGATTTTTTCAAAAAAATCTTTTTCCGCCGGTACAGTGGTCGAGGGCTGATTTCTTGTCCTTTGATGAAAAGCCTTCTGTTTCGACTGCCAAACCTTTCAGGGGAGCATTTGCAAGCGTTTGGCACCATTTTTGAGTGAATTTCCAAAAGTCAGATTTTTGCTGAAATTGTGACCCCAGGGCTTAGGGATTTTTTTTAAAAAAATCTTTTTCCGCCGGGTAAGTGATCGAGGGCTGATTTCTTGTCCTTTGATGAAAAGCCTTCTGTTTCGACTGCCAAACCTTTCAGGGGATCAATTGCAAGCGTTTGGCACCATTTTGAATGAATTTCCAAAAGTCAGATTTTTGCTGAAATTGTGACCCCGGGGCTTAGGGATTTTTTCAAAAAATATTTTCCGCCGGTTATGTTGCTGAGGGCTGATTTCTTGTCCTTTGATGAAAAGCTTTCCGTTTCGACTGCCAAACCTTTCAGGGGAGAGTTTGCAAGCGTTTGCCACCATTTTTGAGTGAATTGCCAAAAGTCAGATTTTTGCTGAAATTGTGACCCTTGGGCTTAGGGATTTTTTCAAAAAAATCTTTTTCCGCCGGGTAAGTGATCGAGGGCTGATTTCTTGTCCTTTCATGAAAAGCCTTCTGTTTCGACTGCCAAACCTTTCAGGCGAGCATTTGCAAGCGTTTGGCACCATTTTCGAGTGAATTTCCAAAAGTCAGATATTTGCTTAAATTGTGACCACGGGGCTTAGGGATTTTTTCAAAAAATATTTTCCGCCGGTTATGTTGGTGAGGGCTGATTTCTTGTCCTGTGATAAAAAGCCTTCTGTTTCGATTGCCAAACCTTTCAGGGGAGCATTTGCAAGCGTTTGGCACCATTTTTGAGTGAATTGCCAAAAGTCAGATTTTTGCTGAAATTGTGACCCCGGGGCTTAGGGATTTTTTCAAAAAAATCTTTTTCCGCCGGGTAAGTGATCGAGGGCTGATTTCTTGACCTTTGATGAAAAGCCTTCTGTTTCGACTGCCAAACCTTTCAGGGGAGCATTTGCAAGCGTTTGGCACCATTTTTGAGTGAATTGCCAAAAGTCAGATTTTTGCTGAAATTGTGACCGCGGGGTTTAGGGATTTTTTCAAAAAAATCTTTTTCCGCCGGTTAAGTGGTCCAGGGCTGATTTCTTGTCTTGTGATAAAAAGCCTTCTGTTTCGACTGCCAAACCTTTCAGGGGAGCATTTGCAAACGTTTGGCACCATATTTGAATGAATTGCCAAAAGTCAGATTTTTGCTATAATTGTGACCCCGGGGCTTAGGGATTTCTTCAAAAAAATCTTTTTCCGCCGGGTAAGTGATCGAGGGCTGATTTCTTGTCCTTTCATGAAACGCCTTCTGTTTCGACTGCCAAACCTTTCAGGGAAGCATTTGCAAACGTTTGGCACCATTTTTGAATGAATTGCCAAAAGTCAGATTTTTGCTATAATTGTGACCCCGGGGCTTAGGGATTTTTTCAAAAAAATCTTTTTCCGCCGTTTAAGTGATCGAGGGCTGATTTCTTGTCCTTTGATGAAAAGCCTTCTGTTTCGACTGCCAAACCTTTCAGGGGAGCATTTGCAAGCGTTTGGCACCATTTTTGAGTGAATTGCCAAAAGTCAGATTTTTGCTGAAATTGTGACCCCGGGGTTAGGGATTTTTTCAAAAAAATCTTTTTCCGCCGGGTAAGTGGTCGAGGGCTGATTTCTTGTCCTTTGATGAAAAGCCTTCTGTTTCGACTGCCTAACCTTTCAGGGGAGCATTTGCAAGCGTTTGGCACCATTTTTGAATGAATTTCCAAAAGTCAGATTTTTGCTGAAATTGTGACCCCGGGGTTAGGGATTTTTTCAAAAAAATCTTTTTCCGCCGGGTAAGTGGTCGAGGGCTGATTTCTTGTCCTGTGATAAAAAGCCTTCTGTTTCGATGGCCAAACATTTCAGGGGAGCATTTGCAAGCGTTCGGCACCATTTTTGAGTGAATTGCCAAAAGTCATTTATTTGCTGGAACTGTGACCCCAGTGCTTAGGGATTTTTTCAAAAAAATCTTTTTCCGCCGGTTAAGTGGTCGAGGGCTGATTTCTTGTCCTTTGATGAAAAGCCTTCTGTTTCGACTGCCAAACCTTTCAGGGGAGCATTTGCAAGCGTTTGGCACCATTTTTGAGTGAATTTCCAAAAGTCAGATTTTTGCTGAAATTGTGACCCCAGGGCTTAGGGATTTTTTTTAAAAAAATCTTTTTCCGCCGGGTAAGTGATCGAGGGCTGATTTCTTGTCCTTTGATGAAAAGCCTTCTGTTTCGACTGCCAAACCTTTCAGGGGATCAATTGCAAGCGTTTGGCACCATTTTGAATGAATTTCCAAAAGTCAGATTTTTGCTGAAATTGTGACCCCAGGGCTTAGGGATTTTTTTTAAAAAAATCTTTTTCCGCCGGGTAAGTGATCGAGGGCTGATTTCTTGTCCTTTGATGAAAAGCCTTCTGTTTCGACTGCCAAACCTTTCAGGGGATCAATTGCAAGCGTTTGGCACCATTTTGAATGAATTTCCAAAAGTCAGATTTTTGCTGAAATTGTGACCCCGGGGCTTAGGGATTTTTTCAAAAAATATTTTCCGCCGGTTATGTTGCTGAGGGCTGATTTCTTGTCCTTTGATGAAAAGCTTTCCGTTTCGACTGCCAAACCTTTCAGGGGAGAGTTTGCAAGCGTTTGCCACCATTTTTGAGTGAATTGCCAAAAGTCAGATTTTTACTGAAATTGTGACCCTTGGGCTTAGGGATTTTTTCAAAAAAATCTTTTTCCGCCGGGTAAGTGATCGAGGGCTGATTTCTTGTCCTTTCATGAAAAGCCTTCTGTTTCGACTGCCAAACCTTTCAGGCGAGCATTTGCAAGCGTTTGGCACCATTTTCGAGTGAATTTCCAAAAGTCAGATATTTGCTTAAATTGTGACCACGGGGCTTAGGGATTTTTTCAAAAAATATTTTCCGCCGGTTATGTTGGTGAGGGCTGATTTCTTGTCCTGTGATAAAAAGCCTTCTGTTTCGATTGCCAAACCTTTCAGGGGAGCATTTGCAAGCGTTTGGCACCATTTTTGAGTGAATTGCCAAAAGTCAGATTTTTGCTGAAATTGTGACCCCGGGGCTTAGGGATTTTTTCAAAAAAATCTTTTTCCGCCGGGTAAGTGATCGAGGGCTGATTTCTTGACCTTTGATGAAAAGCCTTCTGTTTCGACTGCCAAACCTTTCAGGGGAGCATTTGCAAGCGTTTGGCACCATTTTTGAGTGAATTGCCAAAAGTCAGATTTTTGCTGAAATTGTGACCGCGGGGTTTAGGGATTTTTTCAAAAAAATCTTTTTCCGCCGGTTAAGTGGTCCAGGGCTGATTTCTTGTCTTGTGATAAAAAGCCTTCTGTTTCGACTGCCAAACCTTTCAGGGGAGCATTTGCAAACGTTTGGCACCATTTTTGAATGAATTGCCAAAAGTCAGATTTTTGCTATAATTGTGACCCCGGGGCTTAGGGATTTCTTCAAAAAAATCTTTTTCCGCCGGGTAAGTGATCGAGGGCTGATTTCTTGTCCTTTCATGAAACGCCTTCTGTTTCGACTGCCAAACCTTTCAGGGAAGCATTTGCAAACGTTTGGCACCATTTTTGAATGAATTGCCAAAAGTCAGATTTTTGCTATAATTGTGACCCCGGGGCTTAGGGATTTTTTCAAAAAAATCTTTTTCCGCCGTTTAAGTGATCGAGGGCTGATTTCTTGTCCTTTGATGAAAAGCCTTCTGTTTCGACTGCCAAACCTTTCAGGGGAGCATTTGCAAGCGTTTGGCACCATTTTTGAGTGAATTGCCAAAAGTCAGATTTTTGCTGAAATTGTGACCCCGGGGTTAGGGATTTTTTCAAAAAAATCTTTTTCCGCCGGGTAAGTGGTCGAGGGCTGATTTCTTGTCCTTTGATGAAAAGCCTTCTGTTTCGACTGCCTAACCTTTCAGGGGAGCATTTGCAAGCGTTTGGCACCATTTTTGAATGAATTTCCAAAAGTCAGATTTTTGCTGAAATTGTGACCCCGGGGTTAGGGATTTTTTCAAAAAAATCTTTTTCCGCCGGGTAAGTGGTCGAGGGCTGATTTCTTGTCCTGTGATAAAAAGCCTTCTGTTTCGATGGCCAAACATTTCAGGGGAGCATTTGCAAGCGTTCGGCACCATTTTTGAGTGAATTGCCAAAAGTCATTTATTTGCTGGAACTGTGACCCCAGTGCTTAGGGATTTTTTCAAAAAAATCTTTTTCCGCCGGTTAAGTGGTCGAGGGCTGATTTCTTGTCCTTTGATGAAAAGCCTTCTGTTTCGACTGCCAAACCTTTCAGGGGAGCATTTGCAAGCGTTTGGCACCATTTTTGAGTGAATTTCCAAAAGTCAGATTTTTGCTGAAATTGTGACCCCAGGGCTTAGGGATTTTTTTTAAAAAAATCTTTTTCCGCCGGGTAAGTGATCGAGGGCTGATTTCTTGTCCTTTGATGAAAAGCCTTCTGTTTCGACTGCCAAACCTTTCAGGGGATCAATTGCAAGCGTTTGGCACCATTTTGAATGAATTTCCAAAAGTCAGATTTTTGCTGAAATTGTGACCCCGGGGCTTAGGGATTTTTTCAAAAAATATTTTCCGCCGGTTATGTTGCTGAGGGCTGATTTCTTGTCCTTTGATGAAAAGCTTTCCGTTTCGACTGCCAAACCTTTCAGGGGAGAGTTTGCAAGCGTTTGCCACCATTTTTGAGTGAATTGCCAAAAGTCAGATTTTTGCTGAAATTGTGACCCTTGGGCTTAGGGATTTTTTCAAAAAAATCTTTTTCCGCCGGGTAAGTGATCGAGGGCTGATTTCTTGTCCTTTCATGAAAAGCCTTCTGTTTCGACTGCCAAACCTTTCAGGCGAGCATTTGCAAGCGTTTGGCACCATTTTCGAGTGAATTTCCAAAAGTCAGATATTTGCTTAAATTGTGACCACGGGGCTTAGGGATTTTTTCAAAAAATATTTTCCGCCGGTTATGTTGGTGAGGGCTGATTTCTTGTCCTGTGATAAAAAGCCTTCTGTTTCGATTGCCAAACCTTTCAGGGGAGCATTTGCAAGCATTTGGCACCATTTTTGAGTGAATTGCCAAAAGTCAGATTTTTGCTGAAATTGTGACCTCGGGGCTTAGGGATTTTTTCAAAAAAATCTTTTTCCGCCGGGTAAGTGATCGAGGGCTGATTTCTTGACCTTTGATGAAAAGCCTTCTGTTTCGACTGCCAAACCTTTCAGGGGAGCATTTGCAACCGTTCAGAACCATTTGTGAATGAATTGCCAAAAGTCAGATTTTTGCTGAAATTGTGACCCCGGGGCTTAGGGATTTTTTCAAAAAATATTTTCCGCCGGTTATGTTGCTTAGGGCTGATTTCTTGTCCTTTGATGAAAAGCCTTCTGTTTCGACTGCCAAACCTTTCAGGGGAGCATTTGCAAGCGTTTGGCACCATTTTTGAGTGAATTGCCAGAAGTCAGATTTTTGCTGAAATTGTGACCCCGGGGTTAGGGATTTTTTCAAAAAAATCTTTTTCCGCCGGGTAAGTGGTCGAGGGCTGATTTCTTGTCCTTTGATGAAAAGCCTTCTGTTTCGACTGCCTAACCTTTCAGGGGAGCATTTGCAAGCGTTTGGCACCATTTTTGAATGAATTTCCAAAAGTCAGATTTTTGCTGAAATTGTGACCCCGGGGCTCAGGGATTTTTTCAAAAAATATTTTCCGCCGGTTATGTTGCTGAGGGCTGATTTCTTGTTGTTTGATGAAAAGCCTTCTGATTCGACTGCCAAACCTTTCAGGGGAGCATTTGCAAGCGTTTGGCACCGTTTTTGAGTGAATTGCCAAAAGTCAGATTTTTGTTGAAATTGTGACCCCGGGGCTTAGGGATTTCTTCAAAAAAATCTTTTTCCTCCGTGTAAGTGATCGAGGGCTGATTTCTTGTCCTTTCATGAAAAGCCTTCTGTTTCGACTGCCAAACCTTTCAGGGGAGCATTTGCAAACGTTTGGCACCATTTTTGAATGAATTGCCAAAAGTCAGATTTTTGCTATAATTGTGACCCCGGGGCTTAGGGATTTCTTCAAAAAAATCTTTTTCCGCCGGGTAAGTGATCGAGGGCTGATTTCTTGTCCTTTCATGAAACGCCTTCTGTTTCGACTGCCAAACCTTTCAGGGAAGCCTTTGCAAACGTTTGGCACCATTTTTGAATGAATTGCCAAAAGTCAGATTTTTGCTATAATTGTGACCCCGGGGCTTAGGGATTTTTTCAAAAAAATCTTTTTCCGCCGTTTAAGTGATCGAGGGCTGATTTCTTGTCCTTTGATGAAAAGCCTTCTGTTTCGACTGCCAAACCTTTCAGGGGAGCATTTGCAAGCGTTTGGCACCATTTTTGAGTGAATTGCCAAAAGTCAGATTTTTGCTGAAATTGTGACCCCGGGGTTAGGGATTTTTTCAAAAAAATCTTTTTCCGCCGGGTAAGTGGTCGAGGGCTGATTTCTTGTCCTTTGATGAAAAGCCTTCTGTTTCGACTGCCTAACCTTTCAGGGGAGCATTTGCAAGCGTTTGGCACCATTTTTGAATGAATTTCCAAAAGTCAGATATTTGCTGAAATTGTGACCTCGGGGCTTAGGGATTTTTTCATAAAATATTTTCCGCCGGTTATGTTGCTGAGGGCTGATTTCTTGTCCTTTGATGAAAAGCCTTCTGTTTCGACTGCCAAACCTTTCAGGGGAGGATTTGAAAGCGTTTGGCACCATTTTTGAGTGAATTGACAAAAGTCAGATTTTTGCTGAAATTGTGACCCCGGGGCTTAGGGATTTTTTCAAAAAAATCTTTTTCCGCCGGTTAAGTGATCGAGGCCTGATTTCTTGTCCTTTGATGAAAAGCCTTCTGTTTCGACTGCCAAACCTTTCAGGGGAGCATTTGCAAGCGTTTGGCACCATTTTTGAGTGAATTTCCAAAAGTCAGATATTTGCTTAAATTGTGACCACGGGGCTTAGGGATTTTTTCAAAAAATATTTTCCGCCGGTTATGTTGGTGAGGGCTGATTTCTTGTCCTGTGATAAAAAGCCTTCTGTTTCGATGGCCAAACATTTCAGGGGAGGATTTGCAAGCGTTTGGCACCATTTTTGAGTGAATTGCCAAAAGTCAGATTTTTGCTGAAATTGTGAACCCGGGGTTAGGGATTTTTTCAAAAAAATCTTTTTCCGCCGGGTAAGTGGTCGAGGGCTGATTTCTTGTCCTTTGATGAAAAGCCTTCTGTTTCGACTGCCTAACCTTTCAGGGGAGCATTTGCAGGCATTTGGCACCATTTTTGAATGAATTTCGAAAAGTCAGATTTTTGCTGAAATTGTGACCCCGGGGCTTAGGGATTTTTTCAAAAAATATTTTCCGCCGGTTATGTTGCTGAGGGCTGATTTCTTGTTGTTTGATGAAAAGCCTTCTGATTCGACTGCCAAACCTTTCAGGGGAGCATTTGCAAGCGTTTGGCACCATTTTTGAGTGAATTGCCAAAAGTCAGATTTTTGTTGAAATTGTGACCCCGGGGCTTAGGGATTTCTTCAAAAAAATCTTTTTCCGCCGGGTAAGTGATCGAGGGCTGATTTCTTGTCCTTTCATGAAAAGCCTTCTGTTTCGACTGCCAAACCTTTCAGGGGAGCATTTGCAAACGTTTGGCACCATTTTTGAATGAATTGCCAAAAGTCAGATTTTTGCTATAATTGTGACCCCGGGGCTTAGGGATTTCTTCAAAAAAATCTTTTTCCGCCGGGTAAGTGATCGAGGGCTGATTTCTTGTCCTTTCATGAAACGCCTTCTGTTTCGACTGCCAAACCTTTCAGGGAAGCATTTGCAAACGTTTGGCACCATTTTTGAATGAATTGCCAAAAGTCAGATTTTTGCTATAATTGTGACCCCGGGGCTTAGGGATTTTTTCAAAAAAATCTATTTCCGCCGGTTAAGTGGTGAAGGGCTGATTTCTTGTCCTGTGATAAAAAGCCTTCTGTTTCGATGGCCAAACATTTCAGGGTAGCATTTGGAAACGTTTGGCACCATTTTTGAGTGAAGTGCCAAAAGTCAGATTTTTGCTGAAATTGTGACCCCGGGGCTTAGGGATTTTTTCAAAAAAGATTTTCCGCCGGTTATGTTGCTGAGGGCTGATTTCTTGTTGTTTGATGAAAAGCCTTCTGATTCGACTGCCAAACCTTTCAGGAGAGCATTTGCAAGCGTTTGGCACCATTTTTGAGTGAATTGCCAAAAGTCAGATATTTGCTTAAATTGTGACCTCGGGGCTTAGGGATTTTTTCAAAAAATATTTTCCGCCGGTTATGTTGCTGAGGGCTGATTTCTTGTCCTTTGATGAAAAGCCTTCTGTTTCGACTGCCAAACCTTTCAGGGGAGGATTTGAAAGCGTTTGGCACCATTTTTGAGTGAATTGACAAAAGTCAGATTTTTGCTGAAATTGTGACCCCGGGGCTTAGGGATTTTTTCAAAAAAATCTTTTTCCGCCGGTTAAGTGATCGAGGCCTGATTTCTTGTCCTTTGATGAAAAGCCTTCTGTTTCGACTGCCAAACCTTTCAGGGGAGCATTTGCAAGCGTTTGGCACCATTTTTGATTGAATTGCCAAAAGTCAGATTTTTGCTGAAATTGTGACACCGGGGCTTAGGGATTTTTTAAAAAAAATCTTTTTCCGCCGGGTAAGTGATCGAGGGCTGATTTCTTGTCCTTTGATGAAAAGCCTTCTGTTTCGACTGCCAAACCTTTCAGGGGAACATTTGCAAGCGTTTGGCACCATTTTTGAGTGAATTGCCAAAAGTCAGATTTTTGATGAAATTGTGACCCCCGGGGCTTAGGGATTTTTTAAAAAAAATCTTTTTCCGCCGGTTAAGTGGTCGAGGGCTGATTTCTTGTCTTGTGATAAAAAGCCTTCTGTTTCGACTGCCAAACCTTTCAGGGGAGCATTTGCAACCGTTCAGAACCATTTTTGAATGAATTGCCAAAAGTCAGATTTTTGCTGAAATTGTGACCCCGGGGCTTAGGGATTTTTTCAAAAAATATTTTCCGCCGGTTATGTTGCTTAGGGCTGATTTCTTGTCCTTTGATGAAAAGCCTTCTGTTTCGACTGCCAAACCTTTCAGGGGAGCATTTGCAAGCGTTTGGCACCATTTTTGAGTGAACTGCCAGAAGTCAGATTTTTGCTGAAATTGTGACCCCAGGGTTAGGGATTTTTTCAAAAAAATCTTTTTCCGCCGGGGAAGTGGTCGAGGGCTGATTTCTTGTCCTTTGATGAAAAGCCTTCTGTTTCGACTGCCTAACCTTTCAGGGGAGCATTTGCAAGCGTTTGGCACCATTTTTGTATGAATTTCCAAAAGTCAGATTTTTGCTGAAATTGTGACCCCGGGGCTTAGGGATTTTTTCAAAAAATATTTTCCGCCGGTTATGTTGCTGAGGGCTGATTTCTTGTTGTTTGATGAAAAGCCTTCTGATTCGACTGCCAAACCTTTCAGGGGAGCATTTGCAAGCGTTTGGCACCATTTTTGAGTGAATTGCCAAAAGTCAGATTTTTGTTGAAATTGTGACCCCGGGGCTTAGGGATTTCTTCAAAAAAATCTTTTTCCGCCGGGTAAGTGATCGAGGGCTGATTTCTTGTCCTTTGATGAAAAGCCTTCTGTTTCGACTGCCAAACCTTTCAGGGGAACATTTGCAAGCGTTTGGCACCATTTTTGAGTGAATTGCCAAAAGTCAGATTTTTGCTGAAATTGTGACCCCCGGGGCTTAGGGATTTTTTTAAAAAAATCTTTTTCCGCCGGTTAAGTGGTCGAGGGCTGATTTCTTGTCTTGTGATAAAAAGCCTTCTGTTTCGAATGCCAAACCTTTCAGGGGAGCATTTGCAACCGTTCAGAACCATTTTTGAATGAATTGCCAAAAGTCAGATTTTTGCTGAAATTGTTACCCCGGGGCTTAGGGATTTTTTCAAAAAAATCTTTTTCCGCCGGGTAAGTAATCGAGGGCTGATTTCTTGTCCTTTGATGAAAAGCCTTCTGTTTCGACTGCCTAACCTTTAAGGGGAGCATTTGCAAGCGTTTGGCACCATTTTTGAGTGAATTGCCAAAAGTCAGATATTTGCTTAAATTGTGACCCCGGGGCTTAGGGATTTTTTCAAAACATATTTTCCAACGGTTATGTTGCTGAGGGCTGATTTCTTGTCCTTTGATGAAAAGCCTTCTGTTTCGACTACCAAACCTTTCAGGGGAGCATTTGCAAGCGTTTGGCACCATTTTTGAGTGAATTGCCAAAAGTCAGATTTTTGCTGAAATTGTGACCCCGGGGCTTAGGGATTTTTTCAAAAAAATCTTTTTCCGCCGGTTAAGTGGTCTAGGGCTGATTTCTTGTCTTGTGATAAAAAGCCTTCTGTTTCGACTGCCAAACCTTTCAGGGGAGCATTTGCAAGCGTTTGGCACCATTTTTGAGTGAATTGCGAGAAGTCAGATTTTTGCTGAAATTGTGACCCCGGGGTTAGGGATTTTTTCAAAAAAATCTTTTTCCGCCGGGTAAGTGGTCGAGGGCTGATTTCTTGTCCTTTCATGAAAAGCCTTCTGTTTCGACTGCCTAACCTTTCAGGAGAGCATTTGCAAGCGTTTGGCACCATTTTTGAGTGAATTTCCAAAAGTCAGATTTTTGCTGAAATTGTGACCCCGGGGCTTAGGGATTTTTTCAAAAAATATTTTCCGCCGGTTATGTTGCTGAGGGCTGATTTCTTGTCCTTTCATGAAAAGCCTTCTGTTTCGACTGCCAAACCTTTCAGGGGAGCATTTGCAAGCGTTTGGCACCATTTTTGAAAGAATTGCCAAAAGTCAGATTTTTGTTGAAATTGTGAACCCGGGGCTTAGGGATTTCTTCAAAAAAATCTATTTCCGCCGGTTAAGTGGTCGAGGGCTGATTTCTTGTCCTGTGATAAGAAGCCTTCTGTTTCGATGGCCAAACATTTCAGGGGAGCATTTGCAAGCGTTTGGCACCATTTTTGAGTGAATTTCCAAAAGTCAGATTTTTGCTGGAACTGTGACCCCGGGGCTTAGGGATTTTTTCAAAAAAATCTTTTTCCGCCGGTTAAGTGGTCGAGGGCTGATTTCTTGTCTTGTGATAAAAAGCCTTCTGTTTCGACTGCCAAACCTTTCAGGGGAGCATTTGCAACCGTTCAGAACCATTTTTGAATGAATTGCCAAAAGTCAGATTTTTGCTGAAATTGTGACCCCGGGGCTTAGGGATTTTTTCAAAAAAATCTTTTTCCGCCGGGTAAGTGATCGAGAGCTGATTTCTTGTCCTTTGATGAAAAGCCTTCTCTTTCGACTGCCAAACCTTTCAGGGGATCATTTGCAAGCGTTTGGCACCATTTTCGAGTGAATTTCCAAAAGTCAGATATTTGCTTAAATTGTGACCCCGGGGCTTAGGTATTTTTTCAAAAAATATTTTCCGCCGGTTATGTTGCTGAGGGCTGATTTCTTGTCCTTTGATGAAATGCCTTCTGTTTCGACTGCCAAACCTTTCAGGGGAGCATTTGCAAGCGTTTGGCACCATTTTTGAGTGAATTGCCAAAAGTCAGATTTTTGCTGAAATTGTGAACCCGGGGCTTAGGGATTTCTTCAAAAAAATCTTTTTCCGCCGGGTAAGTGATCGAGGGCTGATTTCTTGTCCTTTCATGAAAAGCCTTCTGTTTCGACTGCCAAACCTTTCAGGGGAGCATTTGCAAACGTTTAGCTCCATTTTTGAATGAATTGCCAAAAGTCAGATTTTTGCTGAAATTGTGACCCCGGGGCTTAGGGATTTTTTCAAAAAAATCTATTTCCGCCGGTTAAGTGATCGAGGCCTGATTTCTTGTCCTGTGATAAAAAGCCTTTTGTTTCGATGGCCAAACATTTCAGGGGAGCATTTGCAAACGTTTGGCACCATTTTTGAGTGAATTGCCAAAAGTCAGATTTTTGCTGAAATTGTGACCCCGGGGCTTAGGGATTTTTTCAAAAAAGATTTTCCGCCGGTTATGTTGCTGAGGGCTGATTTCTTGTTGTTTGATGAAAAGCCTTCTGATTCGACTGCCAAACCTTTCAGGAGAGTATTTGCAAGCGTTTGGCACCATTTTTGAGTGAATTGCCAAAAGTCAGATTTTTGCTGAAATTGTGACCCCGGGGCTTAGGGATTTTTTCAAAAAAATCTTTTTCCGCCGGGTAAGTGATCGAGGGCTGATTTCTTGTCCTTTCATGAAAAGCCTTCTGTTTCGACTGCCAAACCTTTCAGGGGAGCATTTGCAAGCGTTTGGCACCAGTTTTGAGTGAATTGACAAAAGTCAGATTTTTGCTGAAATTGTGACCCCTGGGTTTAGGGATTTTTTCAAAAAAATCTTTTTCCGCCGGTTAAGTGGTCCAGGGCTGATTTCTTGTCTTGTGATAAAAAGCCTTCTGTTTCGACTGCCAAACCTTTCAGGGGAGCATTTGCAACCGTTCAGAACCATTTTTGAATGAATTGCCAAAAGTCAGATTTTTGCTGAAATTGTGACCCCGGGGCTTAGGGATTTTTACAAAAAATATTTTCCGCCGGTTATGTTGCTTAGGGCTGATTTATTGTCCTTTGATGAAAGGCCTTCTGTTTCGACTGCCAAACCTTTCAGGGGAGCATTTGCAAGCGTTTTGCACCATTTTTGAATGAATTTCCAAAAGTCAGATTTTTGCTGAAATTGTGACCTTAGGGATTTTTTCAAAAAATATTTTCCGCCGGTTATGTTGCTGAGGGCTGATTTCTTGTCCTTTCATGAAAAGCCTTCTGTTTCGACTGCCAAACCTTTCAGGGGAGCATTTGCAAGCGTTTGGCACCATTTTTGAATGAATTGCCAAAAGTCAGATTTTTGCTGAAATTGTGAACCCGGGGCTTAGGGATTTCTTCAAAAAAATCTTTTTCCGCCGGGTAAGTGATCGAGGGCTGATTTCTTGTCCTTTCATGAAAAGCCTTCTGTTTCGACTGCCAAACCTTTCAGGGGAGCATTTGCAAACGTTTAGCTCCATTTTTGAATGAATTGCCAAAAGTCAGATTTTTGCTGAAATTGTGACCCCGGGGCTTAGGGATTTTTTCAAAAAAATCTATTTCCGCCGGTTAAGTGATCGAGGCCTGATTTCTTGTCCTGTGATAAAAAGCCTTTTGTTTCGATGGCCAAACATTTCAGGGGAGCATTTGCAAACGTTTGGCACCATTTTTGAGTGAATTGCCAAAAGTCAGATTTTTGCTGAAATTGTGACCCCGGGGCTTAGGGATTTTTTCAAAAAAGATTTTCCGCCGGTTATGTTGCTGAGGGCTGATTTCTTGTTGTTTGATGAAAAGCCTTCTGATTCGACTGCCAAACCTTTCAGGAGAGTATTTGCAAGCGTTTGGCACCATTTTTGAGTGAATTGCCAAAAGTCAGATTTTTGCTGAAATTGTGACCCCGGGGCTTAGGGATTTTTTCAAAAAAATCTTTTTCCGCCGGGTAAGTGATCGAGGGCTGATTTCTTGTCCTTTCATGAAAAGCCTTCTGTTTCGACTGCCAAACCTTTCAGGGGAGCATTTGCAAGCGTTTGGCACCAGTTTTGAGTGAATTGACAAAAGTCAGATTTTTGCTGAAATTGTGACCCCTGGGTTTAGGGATTTTTTCAAAAAAATCTTTTTCCGCCGGTTAAGTGGTCCAGGGCTGATTTCTTGTCTTGTGATAAAAAGCCTTCTGTTTCGACTGCCAAACCTTTCAGGGGAGCATTTGCAACCGTTCAGAACCATTTTTGAATGAATTGCCAAAAGTCAGATTTTTGCTGAAATTGTGACCCCGGGGCTTAGGGATTTTTACAAAAAATATTTTCCGCCGGTTATGTTGCTTAGGGCTGATTTATTGTCCTTTGATGAAAGGCCTTCTGTTTCGACTGCCAAACCTTTCAGGGGAGCATTTGCAAGCGTTTTGCACCATTTTTGAATGAATTTCCAAAAGTCAGATTTTTGCTGAAATTGTGACCCCGGGGCTTAGGGATTTTTTCAAAAAATATTTTCCGCCGGTTATGTTGCTGAGGGCTGATTTCTTGTCCTGTGATAAAAAGCCTTCTGTTTCGATTGCCAAACCTTTCAGGGGAGCATTTGCAAGCGTTTGGCACCATTTTTGAATGAATTGCCAAAAGTCAGATTTTTGTTGAAATTGTGACCCCGGGGCTTAGGGATTTTTTCAAAAAAATCTATTTCCGCCGGTTAAGTGGTCGAGGGCTGATTTCTTGTCCTGTGATAAGAAGCCTTCTGCTTCGATGGGCAAACATTTCAGGGGAGCATTTGCAAGCGTTTGGCACCATTTTTGAGTGAATTTCCAAAAGTCAGATTTTTGCTGGAACTGTGACCCCGGGGCTTAGGGATTTTTTCAAAAAAATCTTTTTCCGCCGGTTAAGTGGTCGAGGGCTGATTTCTTGTCTTGTGATAAAAAGCCTTCTGTTTCGACTGCCAAACCTTTCAGGGGAGCATTTGCAACCGTTCAGAACCATTTTTGAATGAATTGCCAAAAGTCAGATTTTTGCTGAAATTGTGACCCCGGGGCTTAGGGATTTTTTCAAAAAAATCTTTTTCCGCCGGTTATGTTGCTGAGGGCTGATTTCTTGTCCTTTGATGAAAAGCCTTCTCTTTCGACTGCCAAACCTTTCAGGGGATCATTTGCAAGCGTTTGGCACCATTTTTGAGTGAATTGACAAAAGTCAGATTTTTGCTGAAATTGTGACCTCGGGGCTTAGGGATTTTTTCAAAAAAATCTTTTTCCGCCGGGTAAGTGATCGAGAGCTGATTTCTTGACCTTTCATGAAAAGCCTTCTGTTTCGACTGCCAAACCTTTCAGGGGAGCATTTGCAACCGTTCAGAACCATTTTTGAATGAATTGCCAAAAGTCAGATTTTTGCTGAAATTGTGACCCCGGGGCTTAGGGATTTTTACAAAAAAATCTTTTTCCGCCAGTTATGTTGCTGAGGGCTGATTTCTTGTCCTTTGATGAAAAGCCTTCTCTTTCGACTGCCAAACCTTTCAGGGGATCATTTGCAAGCGTTTGGCACCACTTTTGAGTGAATTGACAAAAGTCAGATTTTTGCTGAAATTGTGACCCCGGGGCTTAGGGATTTTTTCAAAAAAATCTTTTTCCGCCGGGTAAGTGATCGAGAGCTGATTTCTTGACCTTTCATGAAAAGCCTTCTGTTTCGACTGCCAAACCTTTCAGGGGAGCATTTGCAAGCGTTTGGCACCATTTTCGAGTGAATTTCCAAAAGTCAGATATTTGCTTAAATTGTGACCCCGGGGCTTAGGTATTTTTTCAAAAAATATTTTCCGCCGGTTATGTTGCTGAGGGCTGATTTCTTGTCCTTTGATGAAAAGCCTTCTGTTTCGACTGCCAAACCTTTCAGGGGAGCATTTGCAAGCGTTTGGCACCATTTTTGAGTGAATTGCCAAAAGTCAGATTTTGCTGAAATTGTGACCCCGGGGCTTAGGGATTTCTTCAAAAAAATCTATTTCCGCCGGTTAAGTGGTCGAGGGCTGATTTCTTGTCCTGTGATAAGAAGCCTTCTGTTTCGATGGCCAAACATTTCAGGGGAGCATTTGCAAGCGTTTGGCACCATTTTTGAGTGAATTTCCAAAAGTCAGATTTTTGCTGGAACTGTGACCCCGGGGCTTAGGGATTTTTTCAAAAAAATCTTTTTCCGCCGGTTAAGTGGTCGAGGGCTGATTTCTTGTCTTGTGATAAAAAGCCTTCTGTTTCGACTGCCAAACCTTTCAGGGGAGCATTTGCAAGCGTTTGGCACCATTTTTGAATGAATTGCCAAAAGTCAGATTTTTGCTGAAATTGTGACCCCGGGGCTTAGGGATTTTTTCAAAAAATATTTTCCGCCGGTTATGTTGCTGAGGGCTGATTTCTTGTCCTTTGATGAAAAGCCTTCCGTTTCGACTGCCAAACCTTTCAGGGGAGAATTTGCAAGCGTTTGGCACCATTTTTTAGTGAATTGCCAAAAGTCAGATTTTTGCTTAAATTGTGACCCCGGGGCTTAGGGATTTTTTCAAAAAAATCTTTTTCCGCCGGGTAAGTGATCGAGGGCTGATTTCTTGTCCTTTGATGAAAAGCCTTCTGTTTCGACTGCCAAACCTTTCAGGGGAGCATTTGCAAGCGTTTGGCACCATTTTTGAGTGAATTGCCAAAAGTCAGATTTTTGCTGAAATTGTGACCCCGGGGCTTAGAGATTTTTTCAAAAAAATCTTTTTCCGCCGGTTAAGTGGTCGAGGGCTGATTTCTTGTCCTGTGATAAAAAGCCTTCTGTTTCGATTGCCAAACATTTTGGGTGAGCATTTGTAAGCGTTTGGCACCATTTTTGAGTGAATTGCCAAAAGTCAGATTTTTGCTGAAATTGTGACCCCGGGGCTTAGGGATTTTTTCAAAAAAATCTTTTTCCGCCGGGTAAGTGGTCGATGGCTGATTTCTTGTCCTTTGATGAAAAGCCTTCTGTTTCGACTGCCAAACCTTTCAGGGGAGCATTTGCAAGCGTTTGGCACCATTTTTGAGTGAATTGACAAAAGTCAGATTTTTGCTCAAATTGTGACCCCGGGGCTTAGGGATTTTTTCAAAAAAATCTTTTTCCGCCGGTTAAGTGGTCGAGGGCTGATTTCTTGTCTTGTGATGAAAAGCCTTCTGTTTCGACTGCCAAACCTTTCAGGGGAGCATTTGCAAGCGTTTGGCACCATTTTTGAGTTAATTGACAAAAGTCAGATTTTTGCTGAAATTGTCACCCCGGGGCTTAGGGATTTTTTCAAAAAAATCTTTTTCCGCCGGGTAAGTGGTCTAGGGCTGATTTCTTGTCCTGTGATAAAAAGCCTTCTGTTTCGATTGCCAAACATTTTGGGAGAGCATTTGCAAGCGTTTGGCACCATTTTTGAGTGAATTGCCAAAAGTCGGATTTTTGCTGAAATTGTGACCCAGGGGCTAAGGGATTTTTTCAAAAAATATTTTCCGCCGTTTATGTTGCTGACGGCTGATTTCTTGTCCTTTGATGAAAAGCCTTCTGTTTCGATTGCCAAACATTTTGGGAGAGCATTTGCAAGCGTTTGGCACCGTTTTTGAATGAATTTCCAAAAGTCAGATTTTTGCTGAAATTGTGACCCTGGGGCTTAGGGATTTTTTCAAAAAATATTTTCCGCCGTTTATGTTGCTGACGGCTGATTTCTTGTCCTTTGATGAAAAGTCTTCTGTTTCGACTGCCAAACCTTTCAGGGGAGCATTTGCAAGCGTTTGGCACCATTTTTGAGTTAATTGACAAAAGTCAGATTTTTGCTGAAATTGTGACCCCGGGGCTTAGGGATTTTTTCAAAAAAATCTTTTTCCGCCGGGTAAGTGGTCGATGGCTGATTTCTTGTCCTGTGATAAAAAGCCTTCTGTTTCGATTGCCAAACATTTTGGGAGAGCATTTGCAAGCGTTTGGCACCATTTTTGAGTGAATTGCCAAAAGTCGGATTTTTGCTGAAATTGTGACCCCGGGGCTAAGGGATTTTTTCAAAAAAAATTTTCCGCCGGGTAAGTGGTCGAGGGCTGATTTCTTGTCCTGTGATAAAAAGCCTTCTGTTTCGATTGCCAAACATTTTGGGAGAGCATTTGCAAGCGTTTGGCACCATTTTTGAGTGAATTGCCAAAAGTCCGATTTTTGCTGAAATTGTGACCCCGGGGCTTAGGGATTTTTTTGAAAAAAATCTTTTTCCGCCGGTTAAGTGATCGAGGGCTGATTTCTTGTCCTTTGATGAAAAGCCTTCTGTTTCGACTGCCTAACCTTTCAGGGGAGCATTTGCAAGCGTTTGGCACCATTTTTGAATGAATTTCCAAAAGTCAGATTTTTGCTGAAATTGTGACCCCGGGGCTTAGGGATTTTTTCAAAAAAATCTTTTTCCGCCGGGTAAGTGGTCGAGGGCTGTTTTCTTGTCCTGTGATAAAAAGCCTTCTGCTTCAATTGCCAAACTTTTTAGGAGAGCATTTGAAAGCGTTTGGCACCATTTTTGAGTGAATTGCCAAAAGTCAGATTTTTGCTGAAATTGTTACTCCGGGGCTTAGGGATTTTTTCAAAAAAATCTTTTTCCGCCGGGTAATTGATCGAGGGCTGATTTCTTGTCCTTTGATGAAAAGCCTTCTGTTTCGACTGCCTAACCTTTCAGGGGAGCATTTGCAAGCGTTTGGCACCATTTTTGAATGAATTTCCAAAAGTCAGATTTTTGCTGAAATTGTGACCCCGGGGCTTAGGGATTTTTTCAAAAAAATCGTTTTCCGCCGTTTAAGTGATCGAGGGCTGATTTCTTGTCCTTTGATGAAAAGCCTTCTGTTTCGACTGTCAAACCTTTCAGGGGAGCATTTGCAAGCGTTTGGCACCATTTTTGAATGAATTTCCAAAAGTCAGATTTTTGCTGAAATTGTGACCCCGGGGCTTAGGGATTTTTTCAAAAAATATTTTCCGCCGGTTATGTTGCTGAGGGCTGATTTCTTGTCCTTTGATGAAAAGCCTTCCGTTTCGACTGCCAAACCTTTCAGGGGAGCATTTGCAAACGTTTGGCACCATTTTTGAATGAATTGCCAAAAGTCAGATTTTTGCTGAAATTGTGACCCCGGGGCTTAGGGATTTTTTCAAAAAAATCTTTTTCCGCCGGGTAAGTGGTCGATGGCTGATTTCTTGTCCTTTGATGAAAAGCCTTCTGTTTCGACTGCCAAACCTTTCAGGGTTTGAAATGTTTGGCAATCGAAACAAAATGTTTGGCAATCGAAAGAGAAGGCTTTTCATCAAAGGACAAGAAATCAGCCGTCAGCAACATAAACGGCGGAAAATATTTTTTGAAAAAATCCCTTAGCCCCTGGGTCAGAATTTCAGCAAAAATCCGACTTTTGGCAATTCACTCAAAAATGGTGCCAAACGCTTGCAAATGCTCTCCCAAAATGTTTGGCAATCGAAACAGAAGGCTTTTTATCACAGGACAAGAAATCAGCCCTAGACCACTTACCCGGCGGGAAAAGATTTTTTTGAAAAAATCCCTAAGCCCAGGGGTTACAATTTCAGCAAAAATCTGACTTTTGTCAATTAACTCAAAAATGGTGCCAAACGCTTGCCAAGCATTTTAGGAGAGCATTTGAAAGCGTTTGGCACCATTTTTGAATGAATTTCCAAAAGTCAGATTTTTGCTGAAATTGTGACCCCGGGGCTTAGGGATTTTTTCAAAAAAATCTTTTTCCGCCGGTTAAGTGATCGAGGGCTGATTTCTTGTCCTTTGATGAAAAGCCTTCTGTTTCGACTGTCAAACCTTTCAGGGGAGCATTTGCAAGCGTTTGGCACCATTTTTGAATGAATTTCCAAAAGTCAGATTTTTGCTGAAATTGTGACCCCGGGGCTTAGGGATTTTTTCAAAAAATATTTTCCGCCGGTTATGTTGCTGAGGGCTGATTTCTTGTCCTTTGATGAAAAGCCTTCCGTTTCGACTGCCAAACCTTTCAGGGGAGCATTTGCAAACGTTTGGCACCATTTTTGAATGAATTACCAAAAGTCAGATTTTTTGCTGAAATTGTGACCCCGGGGCTTAGGGATTGTTTCAAAAAAATCTTTTTCCGCCGGGTAAGTGGTCGAGGACTGATTTCTTGTCCTGTGATAAAAAGCCTTCTGCTTCGATTGCCAAACATTTTAGGAGAGCATTTGAAAGCGTTTGGCACCATTTTTGAGTGAATTGCCAAAAGTCCGATTTTTGCTGAAATTGTGACCCCGGGGCTTAGGGATTTTTTCAAAAAAATCTTTTTCCGCCGGGTAAGTGGTCGAGGGCTGATTTCTTGTCCTGTGATAAAAAGCCTTCTGTTTCGATGGCCAAACATTTCAGGGGAGCATTTGCAAGCGTTTGGCACCATTTTTGAGTGAATTACCAAAAGTCAGATTTTTGCTGAAATTGTTACCCCGGGGCTTAGGAATTTTTTCAAAAAAATCTTTTTCCGCCGGTTAAGTGATCGAGGGCTGATTTCTTGTCCTTTGATGAAAAGCCTTCTTTTTCGACTGCCTAACCTTTCAGGGGAGCATTTGCAAGCGTTTGGCACCATTTTTGAATGAATTTCCAAAAGTCAGATTTCTGCTGAAATTGTGACCCCGGGGCTTAGGGATTTTTTCAAAAAAATCTTTTTCCGCCGGGTAAGTGCTCCAGGGCTGATTTCTTGTCCTTTGATGAAAAGCCTTCTGTTTCGACTGCCTAACCTTTCAGGGGAGCATTTGCAAGCGTTTGGCACCATTTTTGAATGAATTTCCAAAAGTCAGATTTTTGCTGAAATTGTGACCCCGGGGCTTAGGGATTTTTTCAAAAAATATTTTCCGCCGTTTATGTTGCTGACGGCTGATTTCTTGTCCTTTGATGAAAAGCCTTCTGTTTCGACTGCCAAACCTTTCAGGGGAGCATTTGCAAGCGTTTGGCACCATTTTTGAGTGAATTGCCAAAAGTCCGATTTTTGCTGAAATTGTGACCCCGGGGCTTAGGGATTTTTTCAAAAAAATCTTTTTCCGCCGGGTAAGTGGTCGAGGGCTGATTTCTTGTCCTGTGATAAAAAGCCTTCTGCTTCGATTGCCAAACATTTTAGGAGAGCATTTGCAAGCGTTTGGCACCATTTTTGAGTGAATTGCCAAAAGTCAGATTTTTGCTGAAATTGTGACCCCGGGGCTTAGGGATTTTTTCAAAAAAATCTTTTTCCGCCGGGTAAGTGGTCTAGGGCTGATTTCTTGTCCTGTGATAAAAAGCCTTCTGTTTCGATTGCCAAACATTTTGGGAGAGCATTTGCAAGCGTTTGGCACCATTTTTGAGTGAATTACCAAAAGTCGGATTTTTGCTGAAATTGTGACCCCGGGGCTTAGGGATTTTTTCAAAAAAATCTTTTTCCGCCGGTTAAGTGGTCGAGGGCTGATTTCTTGTCTTGTGATAAAAAGCCTTCTGTTTCAACTGCCAAACCTTTCAGAGGAGCATTTGCAACCGTTCAGAACCATTTTTGAGTGAATTGCCAAAAGTCAGATTTTTGCTTAAATTGTGACCCCGGGGCTTAGGGATTTTTTCAAAAAATATTTTCCGCCGGATATGTTGCTGAGGGCTGATTTCTTGTCCTTTGATGAAAAGCCTTCTGTTTCGACTGCCAAACCTTTCAGGGGAGCATTTGCAAGCGTTTGGCACCATTTTTGAATGAATTCCCAAAAGTCAGATTTTTGCTGAAATTGTCACCCCGGGGCTTAGGGATTTTTTCAAAAAAATCTTTTTCCGCCGGTTAAGTGATCGAGGGCTGATTTCTTGTCCTTTGATGAAAAGCCTTCTGTTTCGACTGCCAAACCTTTCAGGGGAGCATTTGCAAGCGTTTGGCACCATTTTTGAGTGAATTGCCAAAAGTCAGATTTTTGCTGAAATTGTGACCCCGGGGCTTAGGGATTTTTTCAAAAAAATCTTTTTCCGCCGGGTAAGTGCTCCAGGGCTGATTTCTTGTCCTGTGATAAAAAGCCTTCTGCTTCGATTGCCAAACATTTTAGGAGAGCATTTGAAAGCGTTTGGCACCATTTTTGAGTGAATTGCCAAAAGTCCGTTTTTTGCT
Source organism: Podarcis pityusensis (assembly GCF_964106645.2). Taxonomy (NCBI): domain Eukaryota; kingdom Metazoa; phylum Chordata; class Lepidosauria; order Squamata; family Lacertidae; genus Podarcis; species Podarcis pityusensis. The sequence continues at coordinate 111,189 of NW_028293235.1, forward strand.
GAAATTGTGACCCCGGGGCTTAGGGATTTTTTCAAAAAAATCTTTTTCCGCCGGGTAAGTGGTCGAGGGCTGATTTCTTGTCCTGTGATAAAAAGCCTTCTGTTTCGATGGCCAAACATTTCAGGGGAGCATTTGCAAGCGTTTGGCACCATTTTTGAGTGAATTGCCAAAAGTCAGATTTTTGCTGAAATTGTTACCCCGGGGCTTAGGAATTTTTTCAAAAAAATCTTTTTCCGCCGGGTAAGTGGTCTAGGGCTGATTTCTTGTCCTGTGATAAAAAGCCTTCTGTTTCGATTGCCAAACATTTTGGGAGAGCATTTGCAAGCGTTTGGCACCATTTTTGAGTGAATTACCAAAAGTCGGATTTTTGCTGAAATTGTGACCCCGGGGCTTAGGGATTTTTTCAAAAAAATCTATTTCCGCCGGTTAAGTGGTCGAGGGCTGATTTCTTGTCTTGTGATAAAAAGCCTTCTGTTTCAACTGCCAAACCTTTCAGAGGAGCATTTGCAACCGTTCAGAACCATTTTTGAGTGAATTGCCAAAAGTCAGATTTTTGCTGAAATTGTCACCCCGGGGCTTAGGGATTTTTTCAAAAAAATCTTTTTCCGCCGGTTAAGTGATCGAGGGCTGATTTCTTGTCCTTTGATGAAAAGCCTTCTGTTTCGACTGCCAAACATTTTAGGAGAGCATTTGAAAGCGTTTGGCACCATTTTTGAGTGAATTGCCAAAAGTCCGATTTTTGCTGAAATTGTGACCCCGGGGCTTAGGGATTTTTTCAAAAAAATCTTTTTCCGCCGGGTAAGTGGTCGAGGGCTGATTTCTTGTCCTGTGATAAAAAGCCTTCTGTTTCGATGGCCAAACATTTCAGGGGAGCATTTGCAAGCGTTTGGCACCATTTTTGAGTGAATTGCCAAAAGTCAGATTTTTGCTGAAATTGTTACCCCGGGGCTTAGGAATTTTTTCAAAAAAATCTTTTTCCGCCGGGTAAGTGGTCGAGGGCTGATTTCTTGTCCTTTGATGAGAAGCCTTTTGTTTCGACTGCCTAACCTTTCAGGGGAGCATTTGCAAGCGTTTGGCACCATTTTTGAATGAATTTCCAAAAGTCCGATTTTTGCTGAAATTGTGACCCCGGGGCTTAGGGATTTTTTCAAAAAAATCTTTTTCCGCCGGGTACGTGCTCCAGGGCTGATTTCTTGTCCTTTGATGAAAAGCCTTCTGTTTCGACTGCCTAACCTTTCAGGGGAGCATTTGCAAGCGTTTGGCACCATTTTTGAATGAATTTCCAAAAGTCAGATTTTTGGTGAAATTGTGACCCCGGGGCTTAGGGATTTTTTCAAAAAATATTTTCCGCCGTTTATGTTGCTGACGGCTGATTTCCTGTCCTTTGATGAAAAGCCTTCTGTTTCGACTGCCAAACCTTTCAGGGGAGCATTTGCAAGCGTTTGGCACCATTTTTGAGTGAATTGCCAAAAGTCCGATTTTTGCTGAAATTGTGACCCCGGGGCTAGGGGATTTTTTCAAAAAAATCTTTTTCCGCCGGGTAAGTGGTCGAGGGCTGATTTCTTGTCCTGTGATAAAAAGCCTTCTGCTTCGATTGCCAAACATTTTAGGAGAGCATTTGCAAGCGTTTGGCACCATTTTTGAGTGAATTGCCAAAAGTCCGATTTTTGCTGAAATTGTGACCCCGGGGCTTAGGGATTTTTTCAAAAAAATCTTTTTCCGCCGGGTAAGTGGTCTAGGGCTGATTTCTTGTCCTGTGATAAAATGCCTTCTGTTTCGATTGCCAAACATTTTGGGAGAGCATTTGCAAGCGTTTGGCACCATTTTTGAGTGAATTACCAAAAGTCGGATTTTTGCTGAAATTGTGACCCCGGGGCTTAGGGATTTTTTCAAAAAAATCTATTTCCGCCGGTTAGGTGGTCGAGGGCTGATTTCTTGTCTTGTGATAAAAAGCCTTCTGTTTCAACTGCCAAACCTTTCAGAGGAGCATTTGCAACCGTTCAGAACCATTTTTGAGTGAATTGCCAAAAGTCAGATTTTTGCTTAAATTGTGACCCCGGGGCTTAGGGATTTTTTCAAAAAATATTTTCCGCCGGATATGTTGCTGAGGGCTGATTTCTTGTCCTTTGATGAAAAGCCTTCTGTTTCGACTGCCAAACCTTTCAGGGGAGCATTTGCAAGCGTTTGGCACCATTTTTGAATGAATTCCCAAAAGTCCGATTTTTGCTGAAATTGTCACCCCGGGGCTTAGGGATTTTTTCAAAAAAATCTTTTTCCGCCGGGTAAGTGGTCGAGGGCTGATTTCTTGTCCTGTGATAAAAAGCCTTCTGTTTCGATGGCCAAACATTTCAGGGGAGCATTTGCAAGCGTTTGGCACCATTTTTGAGTGAATTGCCAAAAGTCAGATTTTTGCTGAAATTGTTACCCCGGGGCTTAGGAATTTTTTCAAAAAAATCTTTTTCCGCCGGTTAAGTGATCGAGGGCTGATTTCTTGTCCTTTGATGAAAAGCCTTCTGTTTCGACTGCCTAACCTTTCAGGGGAGCATTTGCAAGCGTTTGGCACCATTTTTGAATGAATTTCCAAAAGTCAGATTTCTGCTGAAATTGTGACCCCGGGGCTTAGGGATTTTTTCAAAAAAATCTTTTTCCGCCGGGTAAGTGCTCCAGGGCTGATTTCTTGTCCTTTGATGAAAAGCCTTCTGTTTCGACTGCCTAACCTTTCAGGGGAGCATTTGCAAGCGTTTGGCACCATTTTTGAATGAATTTCCAAAAGTCAGATTTTTGCTGAAATTGTGACCCCGGGGCTTAGGGATTTTTTCAAAAAATATTTTCCGCCGTTTATGTTGCTGACGGCTGATTTCTTGTCCTTTGATGAAAAGCCTTCTGTTTCGACTGCCAAACCTTTCAGGGGAGCATTTGCAAGCGTTTGGCACCATTTTTGAGTGAATTGCCAAAAGTCCGATTTTTGCTGAAATTGTGACCCCGGGGCTTAGGGATTTTTTCAAAAAAATCTTTTTCCGCCGGGTAAGTGGTCGAGGGCTGATTTCTTGTCCTGTGATAAAAAGCCTTCTGCTTCGATTGCCAAACATTTTAGGAGAGCATTTGCAAGCGTTTGGCACCATTTTTGAGTGAATTGCCAAAAGTCAGATTTTTGCTGAAATTGTGACCCCGGGGCTTAGGGATTTTTTCAAAAAAATCTTTTTCCGCCGGGTAAGTGGTCTAGGGCTGATTTCTTGTCCTGTGATAAAAAGCCTTCTGTTTCGATTGCCAAACATTTTGGGAGAGCATTTGCAAGCGTTTGGCACCATTTTTGAGTGAATTACCAAAAGTCGGATTTTTGCTGAAATTGTGACCCCGGGGCTTAGGGATTTTTTCAAAAAAATCTATTTCCGCCGGTTAAGTGGTCGAGGGCTGATTTCTTGTCTTGTGATAAAAAGCCTTCTGTTTCAACTGCCAAACCTTTCAGAGGAGCATTTGCAACCGTTCAGAACCATTTTTGAGTGAATTGCCAAAAGTCAGATTTTTGCTTAAATTGTGACCCCGGGGCTTAGGGATTTTTTCAAAAAATATTTTCCGCCGGATATGTTGCTGAGGGCTGATTTCTTGTCCTTTGATGAAAAGCCTTCTGTTTCGACTGCCAAACCTTTCAGGGGAGCATTTGCAAGCGTTTGGCACCATTTTTGAATGAATTCCCAAAAGTCAGATTTTTGCTGAAATTGTCACCCCGGGGCTTAGGGATTTTTTCAAAAAAATCTTTTTCCGCCGGTTAAGTGATCGAGGGCTGATTTCTTGTCCTTTGATGAAAAGCCTTCTGTTTCGACTGCCAAACCTTTCAGGGGAGCATTTGCAAGCGTTTGGCACCATTTTTGAGTGAATTGCCAAAAGTCAGATTTTTGCTGAAATTGTGACCCCGGGGCTTAGGGATTTTTTCAAAAAAATCTTTTTCTGCCGGGTAAGTGCTCCAGGGCTGATTTCTTGTCCTGTGATAAAAAGCCTTCTGCTTCGATTGCCAAACATTTTAGGAGAGCATTTGAAAGCGTTTGGCACCATTTTTGAGTGAATTGCCAAAAGTCCGATTTTTGCTGAAATTGTGACCCCGGGGCTTAGGGATTTTTTCAAAAAAATCTTTTTCCGCCGGGTAAGTGGTCGAGGGCTGATTTCTTGTCCTGTGATAAAAAGCCTTCTGTTTCGATGGCCAAACATTTCAGGGGAGCATTTGCAAGCGTTTGGCACCATTTTTGAGTGAATTGCCAAAAGTCAGATTTTTGCTGAAATTGTTACCCCGGGGCTTTGGAATTTTTTCAAAAAAATCTTTTTCCGCCGGGTAAGTGTTCGAGGGCTGATTTCTTGTCCTTTGATGAAAAGCCTTCTGTTTCGACTGCCTAACCTTTCAGGGGAGCATTTGCAAGCGTTTGGCACCATTTTTGAATGAATTTCCAAAAGTCAGATTTTTGCTGAAATTGTGACCCCGGGGCTTAGGGATTTTTTCAAAAAAATCTTTTTCCGCCGGGTAAGTGCTCCAGGGCTGATTTCTTGTCCTTTGATGAAAAGCCTTCTGTTTCGACTGCCTAACCTTTCAGGGGAGCATTTGCAAGCGTTTGGCACCATTTTTGAATGAATTTCCAAAAGTCAGATTTTTGCTGAAATTGTGACCCCGGGGCTTAGGGATTTTTTCAAAAAATATTTTCCGCCGTTTATGTTGCAGACGGCTGATTTCTTGTCCTTTGATGAAAAGCCTTCTGTTTCGACTGCCAAACCTTTCAGGGGAGCATTTGCAAGCGTTTGGCACCATTTTTGAATGAATTTCCAAAAGTCAGATTTTTGCTGAAATTGTGACCCCGGGGCTTAGGGATTTTTTCAAAAAATATTTTCCGCCGTTTATGTTGCTGACGGCTGATTTCTTGTCCTTTGATGAAAAGCCTTCTGTTTCGACTGCCAAACCTTTCAGGGGAGCATTTGCAAGCGTTTGGCACCATTTTTGAGTGAATTGCCAAAAGTCCGATTTTTGCTGAAATTGTGACCCCGGGGCTTAGGGATTTTTTCAAAAAAAATCTTTTTCCGCCGGGTAAGTGGTCGAGGGCTGATTTCTTGTCCTGTGATAAAAAGCCTTCTGCTTCGATTGCCAAACATTTTAGGAGAGCATTTGCAAGCGTTTGGCACCATTTTTGAGTGAATTGCCAAAAGTCAGATTTTTGCTGAAATTGTGACCCCGGGGCTTAGGGATTTTTTCAAAAAAATCTTTTTCCGCCGGGTAAGTGGTCTAGGGCTGATTTCTTGTCCTGTGATAAAATGCCGTCTGTTTCGATTGCCAAACATTTTGGGAGAGCATTTGCAAGCGTTTGGCACCATTTTTGAGTGAATTACCAAAAGTCGGATTTTTGCTGAAATTGTGACCCCGGGGCTTAGGGATTTTTTCAAAAAAATCTATTTCCGCCGGTTAAGTGGTCGAGGGCTGATTTCTTGTCTTGTGATAAAAAGCCTTCTGTTTCAACTGCCAAACCTTTCAGAGGAGCATTTGCAACCGTTCAGAACCATTTTTGAGTGAATTGCCAAAAGTCAGATTTTTGCTTAAATTGTGACCCCGGGGCTTAGGGATTTTTTCAAAAAATATTTTCCGCCGTTTATGTTGCTGACGGCTGATTTCTTGTCCTTTGATGAAAAGCCTTCTGTTTCGACTGCCAAACCTTTCAGGGGAGCATTTGCAAGCGTTTGGCACCATTTTTTGAGTGAATTGCCAAAAGTCAGATTTTTGCTGAAATTGTTACCCCGGGGCTTAGGAATTTTTTCAAAAAAATCTTTTTCCGCCGGGTAAGTGTTCGAGGGCTGATTTCTTGTCCTTTGATGAAAAGCCTTCTGTTTCGACTGCCTAACCTTTCAGGGGAGCATTTGCAAGCGTTTGGCACCATTTTTGAATGAATTTCCAAAAGTCAGATTTTTGCTGAAATTGTGACCCCGGGGCTTAGGGATTTTTTCAAAAAAATCTTTTTCCGCCGGGTAAGTGCTCCAGGGCTGATTTCTTGTCCTTTGATGAAAAGCCTTCTGTTTCGACTGCCTAACCTTTCAGGGGAGCATTTGCAAGCGTTTGGCACCATTTTTGAATGAATTTCCAAAAGTCAGATTTTTGCTGAAATTGTGACCCCGGGGCTTAGGGATTTTTTCAAAAAATATTTTCCGCCGTTTATGTTGCTGACGGCTGATTTCTTGTCCTTTGATGAAAAGCCTTCTGTTTCGACTGCCAAACCTTTCAGGGGAGCATTTGCAAGCGTTTGGCACCATTTTTGAGTGAATTGCCAAAAGTCCGATTTTTGCTGAAATTGTGACCCCGGGGCTTAGGGATTTTTTCAAAAAAATCTTTTTCCGCCGGGTAAGTGGTCGAGGGCTGATTTCTTGTCCTGTGATAAAAAGCCTTCTGCTTCGATTGCCAAACATTTTAGGAGAGCATTTGCAAGCGTTTGGCACCATTTTTGAGTGAATTGCCAAAAGTCAGATTTTTGCTGAAATTGTGACCCCGGGGCTTAGGGATTTTTTCAAAAAAATCTTTTTCCGCCGGGTAAGTGGTCTAGGGCTGATTTCTTGTCCTGTGATAAAATGCCGTCTGTTTCGATTGCCAAACATTTTGGGAGAGCATTTGCAAGCGTTTGGCACCATTTTTGAGTGAATTACCAAAAGTCGGATTTTTGCTGAAATTGTGACCCCGGGGCTTAGGGATTTTTTCAAAAAAATCTATTTCCGCCGGTTAAGTGGTCGAGGGCTGATTTCTTGTCTTGTGATAAAAAGCCTTCTGTTTCAACTGCCAAACCTTTCAGAGGAGCATTTGCAACCGTTCAGAACCATTTTTGAGTGAATTGCCAAAAGTCAGATTTTTGCTTAAATTGTGACCCCGGGGCTTAGGGATTTTTTCAAAAAATATTTTCCGCCGTTTATGTTGCTGACGGCTGATTTCTTGTCCTTTGATGAAAAGCCTTCTGTTTCGACTGCCAAACCTTTCAGGGGAGCATTTGCAAGCGTTTGGCACCATTTTTGAGTGAATTGCCAAAAGTCAGATTTTTGCTGAAATTGTGACCCCGGGGCTTTGGGATTGTTTCAAAAAAATCTTTTTCCGCCGGGTAAGTGGTCGAGGGCTGATTTCTTGTCCTGTGATAAAAAGCCTTCTGCTTCGATTGCCAAACGTTTTAGGAGAGCATTTGAAAGCGTTTGGCACCATTTTTGAGTGAATTGACAAAAGTCAGATTTTTGCTGAAATTGTGACCCCGGGGCTTAGGGATTTTTTCAAAAAAATCTTTTTCCGCCGGGTAAGTGGTCGAGGGCTGATTTCTTGTCCTGTGATAAAAAGCCTTCTGCTTCGATTGCCAAACATTTTAGGAGAGCATTTGAAAGCGTTTGGCACCATTTTTGAGTGAATTGCTAAAAGTCAGATTTTTGCTGAAATTGTGACCCCGGGGCTTAGGGATTTTTTCAAAATAATCTATTTCCGCCGGTTATGTTGCTGAGGGCTGATTTCTTGTCCTTTGATGAAAAGCCTTCCGTTTCGACTGCCAAACCTTTCAGGGGAGCATTTGCAAACGTTTGGCACCATTTTTGAATGAATTGCCAAAAGTCAGATTTTTGCTGAAATTGTGACCCCGGGGCTTAGGGATTTTTTCAAAATAATCTATTTCCGCCGGTTAAGTGGTCGAGGGCTGATTTCTTGTCCTGTGATAAAATGCCTTCTGTTTCGATGGCCAAACATTTCAGGGGAGCATTTGCAAACGTTTGGCACCATTTTTGAGTGAATTGCCAAAAGTCAGATTTTTGCTGAAATTGTGACCCCGGGGCTTAGGGATTTTTTCAAAAAAATCTTTTTCCGCCGGTTAAGTGGTCGAGGGCTGATTTCTTGTCTTGTGATGAAAAGCCTTCTGTTTCGACTGCCAAACCTTTCAGGGGAGCATTTGCAAGCGTTTGGCACCATTTTTGAGTGAATTGACAAAAGTCAGATTTTTGCTGAAATTGTCACCCCGGGGCTTAGGGATTTTTTCAAAAAAATCTTTTTCCGCCGGGTAAGTGGTCTAGGGCTGATTTCTTGTCCTGTGATAAAAAGCCTTCTGTTTCGATTGCCAAACATTTTGGGAGAGCATTTGCAAGCGTTTGGCACCATTTTTGAGTGAATTGCCAAAAGTCGGATTTTTGCTGAAATTGTGACCCCGGGGCTTAGGGATTTTTTCAAAAAAATCTTTTTCCGCCGGTTAAGTGATCGAGGGCTGATTTCTTGTCCTTTGATGAAAAGCCTTCTGTTTCGACTGCCAAACCTTTCAGGGGAGCATTTGCAAGCGTTTGGCACCATTTTTGAGTGAATTGCCAAAAGTCAGATTTTTGCTGAAATTGTCACCCCGGGGCTTAGGGATTTTTTCAAAAAAATCTTTTTCCCCCGGGTAAGTGGTCGAGGGCTGATTTCTTGTCCTGTGATAAAAAGCCTTCTGTTTCGATTGCCAAACATTTTGCGAGAGCATTTGCAAGCGTTTGGCACCATTTTTGAGTGAATTGCCAAAAGTCAGATTTTTGCTGAAATTGTGACCCCGGGGCTTAGGGATTTTTTGAAAAAAATCTTTTTCCGCCGGTTAAGTGATCGAGGGCTGATTTCTTGTCCTTTGATGAAAAGCCTTCTGTTTCGACTGCCTAACCTTTCAGGGGAGCATTTGCAAGCGTTTGGCACCATTTTTGAATGAATTTCCAAAAGTCAGATTTTTGCTGAAATTGTGACCCCGGGGCTTAGGGATTTTTTCAAAAAATATTTTCCGCCGTTTATGTTGCTGACGGCTGATTTCTTGTCCTTTGATGAAAAGCCTTCTGTTTCGACTGCCAAACCTTTCAGGGGAGCATTTGCAAGCGTTTGGCACCATTTTTGAGTGAATTGCCAAAAGTCCGATTTTTGCTGAAATTGTGACCCTGGGACTTAGGGATTTTTTCAAAAAAATCTTTTTCCGCCGGTTAAGTGATCGAGGGCTGATTTCTTGTCCTTTGATGAAAAGCCTTCTGTTTCGACTGTCAAACCTTTCAGGGGAGCATTTGCAAGCGTCTGGCACTATTTTTGAATGAATTTCCAAAAGTCAGATTTTTGCTGAAATTGTGACCCCGGGGCTTAGGGATTTTTTCAAAAAATATTTTCCGCCGGATATGTTGCTGAGGGCTGATTTCTTGTCCTTTGATGAAAAGCCTTCCGTTTCGACTGCCAAACCTTTCAGGGGAGCATTTGCAAACGTTTGGCACCATTTTTGAATGAATTGCCAAAAGTCAGATTTTTGCTGAAATTGTGACCCCGGGGCTTAGGGATTTTTTCAAAAAAATCTTTTTCCGCCGGGTAAGTGGTCTAGGGCTGATTTCTTGTCCTGTGATAAAAAGCCTTCTGTTTCGATTGCCAAACATTTTGGGAGAGCATTTGCAAGCGTTTGGCACCATTTTTGAGTGAATTGCCAAAAGTCGGATTTTTGCTGAAATTGTGACCCCGGGGCTTAGGGATTTTTTCAAAAAAATCTTTTTCCGCCGGTTAAGTGGTCGAGGGCTGATTTCTTGTCCTTTGATGAAAAGCCTTCTGTTTCGACTGTCAAACATTTCAGGGGAGCATTTGCAAGCGTTTGGCACCATTTTTGAATGAATTTCCAAAAGTCAGATTTTTGCTGAAATTGTGACCCCGGGGCTTAGGGATTTTTTCAAAAAATATTTTGCACCGGTTATGTTGCTGAGGGCTGATTTCTTGTTGTTTGATGAAAAGCCTTCTGATTCGACTGCCAAACCTTTCAGGAGAGCATTTACAAGCGTTTGGCACCATTTTTGAATGAATTGCCAAAAGTCAGATTTTTGCTGAAATTGTCACCCCGGGGCTTAGGGATATTTTCAAAAAAATCTTTTTCCGCTGGTTAAGTGATCGAGGGCTGATTTCTTGTCCTTTGATGAAAAGCCTTCTGTTTCGACTGTCAAACATTTCAGGGGAGCATTTGCAACCGTTCAGAACCATTTTTGAGTGAATTGCCAAAAGTCAGATTTTTGCTGAAATTGTGACCCCGGGGCTTAGGGATTTTTTCAAAACAATCTTTTTCCCCCGGTTAAGTGGTCGAGGGCTGATTTCTTGTCTTGTGATAAAAAGCCGTCTGTTTTGACTGCCAAACCTTTCAGGGGAGCATTTGCAACCGTTCAGAACCATTTTGGAATGAATTGCCAAAAGTCAGATTTTTGCTGAAATTGTGACCCCGAGGCTTAGGGATTTTTTCAAAAAATATTTTCTGCCGGTTATGTTGCTGAGGGCTGATTTCTTGTTGTTTGATGAAAAGCCTTCTGATTCGACTGCCAAACCTTTCAGGAGAGCATTTACAAGCGTTTGGCACCATTTTTGAATGAATTGCCAAAAGTCAGATTTTTGCTGAAATTGGCCCCCCCGGGGCTTACTGATTTTTTCAAAAAAATCTTTTTCCGCCGGTTAAGTGATCGAGGTCTGATTTCTTGTCCTTTGATGAAAAGCCTTCTGTTTCGACTGCCAAACCTTTCAGGGGAGCATTTGCAACCGTTCAGAACCATTTTTGAATGAATTGCCAAAAGTCAGATATTTGCTTAAATAGTGACCCCGGGGCTTAGGGATTTATTCAAAAAATATTTTCCACCGGTTATGTTGCTGAGGGCTGATTTCTTGTCCTTTGATGAAAAACCTTCCGTTTCGACTGCCAAACCTTTCAGTGGAGCATTTGCAAGCGTTTGGCACCATTTTTGAGTGAATTGAAAAAAGTCAGATTTTTGCTGAAATTGTGACCCCGGGGCTTACGGATTTTTTCAAAAAAATCTTTTTCCGACGGGTAAGTGATCGAGGGCTGATTTCTTGTCCTTTGATGAAAAGCCTTCTGTTTCGACTGTCAAACCTTTCAGGGGAGCATTTGCAAGCGTTTGGCACCATTTTTGAGTGAATTCCCAAAAGTCCGATTTTTGCTGAAATTGTGACCCCGGGGCTTAGGGATTTTTTCAAAAAAATCTTTTTCCGCCGGTTAAGTGATCGAGGGCTGATTTCTTGTCCTTTGATGAAAAGCCTTCTGTTTCGACTGTCAAACCTTTCAGGGGAGCATTTGCAAGCGTTTGGCACCATTTTTGAATGAATTTCCAAAAGTCAGATTTTTGCTGAAATTGTGACCCCGGGGCTTAGGGATTTTTTCAAAAAATATTTTCCGCCGGTTATGTTGCTGAGGGCTGATTTCTTGTCCTTTGATGAAAAGCCTTCCGTTTCGACTGCCAAACCTTTCAGGGGAGCATTTGCAAGCGTTTGGCACCATTTTTGAGTGAATTGCCAAAAGTCAGATTTTTGCTGAAATTGTGACCCCGGGGCTTAGGGATTGTTTCAAAAAAACCTTTTTCCGCCGGGTAAGTGGTCGAGGGCTGATTTCTTGTCCTGTGATAAAAAGCCTTCTGCTTCGATTGCCAAACATTTTAGGAGAGCATTAGAAAGCGTTTGGCACCATTTTTGAGTGAATTGCCAAAAGTCCGATTTTTGCTGAAATTGTGACCCCGGGGCTTAGGGATTTTTTCAAAAAAATCTTTTTCCCCCGGGTAAGTGGTCGAGGGCTGATTTCTTGTCCTGTGATAAAAAGCCTTCTGTTTCGATTGCCAAACATTTTGCGAGAGCATTTGCAAGCGTTTGGCACCATTTTTGAGTGAATTGCCAAAAGTCAGATTTTTGCTGAAATTGTGACCCCGGGGCTTAGGGATTTTTTGAAAAAAATCTTTTTCCGCCGGTTAAGTGATCGAGGGCTGATTTCTTGTCCTTTGATGAAAAGCCTTCTGTTTCGACTGCCTAACCTTTCAGGGGAGCATTTGCAAGCGTTTGGCACCATTTTTGAATGAATTTCCAAAAGTCAGATTTTTGCTGAAATTGTGACCCCGGGGCTTAGGGATTTTTTCAAAAAATATTTTCCGCCGTTTATGTTGCTGACGGCTGATTTCTTGTCCTTTGATGAAAAGCCTTCTGTTTCGACTGCCAAACCTTTCAGGGGAGCATTTGCAAGCGTTTGGCACCATTTTTGAGTGAATTGCCAAAAGTCCGATTTTTGCTGAAATTGTGACCCTGGGACTTAGGGATTTTTTCAAAAAAATCTTTTTCCGCCGGTTAAGTGATCGAGGGCTGATTTCTTGTCCTTTGATGAAAAGCCTTCTGTTTCGACTGTCAAACCTTTCAGGGGAGCATTTGCAAGCGTCTGGCACTATTTTTGAATGAATTTCCAAAAGTCAGATTTTTGCTGAAATTGTGACCCCGGGGCTTAGGGATTTTTTCAAAAAATATTTTCCGCCGGATATGTTGCTGAGGGCTGATTTCTTGTCCTTTGATGAAAAGCCTTCCGTTTCGACTGCCAAACCTTTCAGGGGAGCATTTGCAAACGTTTGGCACCATTTTTGAATGAATTGCCAAAAGTCAGATTTTTGCTGAAATTGTGACCCCGGGGCTTAGGGATTTTTTCAAAAAAATCTTTTTCCGCCGGGTAAGTGGTCTAGGGCTGATTTCTTGTCCTGTGATAAAAAGCCTTCTGTTTCGATTGCCAAACATTTTGGGAGAGCATTTGCAAGCGTTTGGCACCATTTTTGAGTGAATTGCCAAAAGTCGGATTTTTGCTGAAATTGTGACCCCGGGGCTTAGGGATTTTTTCAAAAAAATCTTTTTCCGCCGGTTAAGTGGTCGAGGGCTGATTTCTTGTCCTTTGATGAAAAGCCTTCTGTTTCGACTGTCAAACATTTCAGGGGAGCATTTGCAAGCGTTTGGCACCATTTTTGAATGAATTTCCAAAAGTCAGATTTTTGCTGAAATTGTGACCCCGGGGCTTAGGGATTTTTTCAAAAAATATTTTGCACCGGTTATGTTGCTGAGGGCTGATTTCTTGTTGTTTGATGAAAAGCCTTCTGATTCGACTGCCAAACCTTTCAGGAGAGCATTTACAAGCGTTTGGCACCATTTTTGAATGAATTGCCAAAAGTCAGATTTTTGCTGAAATTGTCACCCCGGGGCTTAGGGATATTTTCAAAAAAATCTTTTTCCGCTGGTTAAGTGATCGAGGGCTGATTTCTTGTCCTTTGATGAAAAGCCTTCTGTTTCGACTGTCAAACATTTCAGGGGAGCATTTGCAACCGTTCAGAACCATTTTTGAGTGAATTGCCAAAAGTCAGATTTTTGCTGAAATTGTGACCCCGGGGCTTAGGGATTTTTTCAAAACAATCTTTTTCCCCCGGTTAAGTGGTCGAGGGCTGATTTCTTGTCTTGTGATAAAAAGCCGTCTGTTTTGACTGCCAAACCTTTCAGGGGAGCATTTGCAACCGTTCAGAACCATTTTGGAATGAATTGCCAAAAGTCAGATTTTTGCTGAAATTGTGACCCCGAGGCTTAGGGATTTTTTCAAAAAATATTTTCTGCCGGTTATGTTGCTGAGGGCTGATTTCTTGTTGTTTGATGAAAAGCCTTCTGATTCGACTGCCAAACCTTTCAGGAGAGCATTTACAAGCGTTTGGCACCATTTTTGAATGAATTGCCAAAAGTCAGATTTTTGCTGAAATTGGCCCCCCCGGGGCTTACTGATTTTTTCAAAAAAATCTTTTTCCGCCGGTTAAGTGATCGAGGTCTGATTTCTTGTCCTTTGATGAAAAGCCTTCTGTTTCGACTGCCAAACCTTTCAGGGGAGCATTTGCAACCGTTCAGAACCATTTTTGAATGAATTGCCAAAAGTCAGATATTTGCTTAAATAGTGACCCCGGGGCTTAGGGATTTTTTCAAAAAATATTTTCCACCGGTTATGTTGCTGAGGGCTGATTTCTTGTCCTTTGATGAAAAACCTTCCGTTTCGACTGCCAAACCTTTCAGTGGAGCATTTGCAAGCGTTTGGCACCATTTTTGAGTGAATTGAAAAAAGTCAGATTTTTGCTGAAATTGTGACCCCGGGGCTTACGGATTTTTTCAAAAAAATCTTTTTCCGACGGGTAAGTGATCGAGGGCTGATTTCTTGTCCTTTGATGAAAAGCCTTCTGTTTCGACTGTCAAACCTTTCAGGGGAGCATTTGCAAGCGTTTGGCACCATTTTTGAGTGAATTCCCAAAAGTCCGATTTTTGCTGAAATTGTGACCCCGGGGCTTAGGGATTTTTTCAAAAAAATCTTTTTCCGCCGGTTAAGTGATCGAGGGCTGATTTCTTGTCCTTTGATGAAAAGCCTTCTGTTTCGACTGTCAAACCTTTCAGGGGAGCATTTGCAAGCGTTTGGCACCATTTTTGAATGAATTTCCAAAAGTCAGATTTTTGCTGAAATTGTGACCCCGGGGCTTAGGGATTTTTTCAAAAAATATTTTCCGCCGGTTATGTTGCTGAGGGCTGATTTCTTGTCCTTTGATGAAAAGCCTTCCGTTTCGACTGCCAAACCTTTCAGGGGAGCATTTGCAAGCGTTTGGCACCATTTTTGAGTGAATTGCCAAAAGTCAGATTTTTGCTGAAATTGTGACCCCGGGGCTTAGGGATTGTTTCAAAAAAACCTTTTTCCGCCGGGTAAGTGGTCGAGGGCTGATTTCTTGTCCTGTGATAAAAAGCCTTCTGCTTCGATTGCCAAACATTTTAGGAGAGCATTAGAAAGCGTTTGGCACCATTTTTGAGTGAATTGCCAAAAGTCCGATTTTTGCTGAAATTGTGACCCCGGGGCTTAGGGATTTTTTCAAAAAAATCTTTTTCCGCCGGGTAAGTGGTCGAGGGCTGATTTCTTGTCCTGTGATAAAAAGCCTTCTGTTTCGATGGCCAAACATTTCAGGGGAGCATTTGCAAGCGTTTGGCACCATTTTTGAGTGAATTGCCAAAAGTCAGATTTTTGCTGAAATTGTTACCCCGGGGCTTAGGAATTTTTTCAAAAAAATCTTTTTCCGCCGGTTAAGTGATCGAGGGCTGATTTCTTGTCCTTTGATGAAAAGCCTTCTGTTTCGACTGCCTAACCTTTCAGGGGAGCATTTGCAAGCGTTTGGCACCATTTTTGAATGAATTCCAAAAGTCAGATTTTTGCTGAAATTGTGACCCCGGGGCTTAGGGATTTTTCCAAAAAATCTTTTTCCGCTGGGTAAGTGCTCCAGGGCTGATTTCTTGTCCTGTGATAAAAAGCCTTCTGTTTCGATTGCCAAACATTTTGGGAGAGCATTTGCAAGCGTTTGGCACCATTTTTGAGTGAATTGCCAAAAGTCAGATTTTTACTGAAATTATGACCCCGGGGCTTAGGGATTTTGTGAAAAAAATCTTTTTCCGCCGGGTAATTGATCGAGGGCTGATTTCTTGTCTTTGATGAAAAGCCTTCTGTTTCGACTGCCTAACCTTTCAGGGGAGCATTTGCAAGCGTTTGGCACCATTTTTGAGTGAATTGCCAAAAGTCAGATTTTTGCTGAAATTGTCACCCCGGGGCTTAGGGATTTTTTCAAAAAAATCTTTTTCCGCCGGTTAAGTGATCGAGGGCTGATTTCTTGTCCTTTGATGAAAAGCCTTCTGTTTCGACTGTCAAACCTTTCAGGGGAGCATTTGCAAGCGTTTGGCACCATTTTTGAATGAATTTCCAAAAGTCAGATTTTTGCTGAAATTGTGACCCCGGGGCTTAGGGATTTTTTCAAAAAATATTTTCCGCCGGTTATGTTGCTGAGGGCTGATTTCTTGTCCTTTGATGAAAAGCCTTCCGTTTCGACTGCCAAACCTTTCAGGGGAGCATTTGCAAGCGTTTGGCACCATTTTTGAGTGAATTGCCAAAAGTCAGATTTTTGCTGAAATTGTGACCCCGGGGCTTAGGGATTGTTTCAAAAAAACCTTTTTCCGCCGGGTAAGTGGTCGAGGGCTGATTTCTTGTCCTGTGATAAAAAGCCTTCTGCTTCGATTGCCAAACATTTTAGGAGAGCATTAGAAAGCGTTTGGCACCATTTTTGAGTGAATTGCCAAAAGTCCGATTTTTGCTGAAATTGTGACCCCGGGGCTTAGGGATTTTTTCAAAAAAATCTTTTTCCGCCGGGTAAGTGGTCGAGGGCTGATTTCTTGTCCTGTGATAAAAAGCCTTCTGTTTCGATGGCCAAACATTTCAGGGGAGCATTTGCAAGCGTTTGGCACCATTTTTGAGTGAATTGCCAAAAGTCAGATTTTTGCTGAAATTGTTACCCCGGGGCTTAGGAATTTTTTCAAAAAAATCTTTTTCCGCCGGTTAAGTGATCGAGGGCTGATTTCTTGTCCTTTGATGAAAAGCCTTCTGTTTCGACTGCCTAACCTTTCAGGGGAGCATTTGCAAGCGTTTGGCACCATTTTTGAATGAATTCCAAAAGTCAGATTTTTGCTGAAATTGTGACCCCGGGGCTTAGGGATTTTTCCAAAAAATCTTTTTCCGCTGGGTAAGTGCTCGAGGGCTGATTTCTTGTCCTGTGATAAAAAGCCTTCTGTTTCGATTGCCAAACATTTTGGGAGAGCATTTGCAAGCGTTTGGCACCATTTTTGAGTGAATTGCCAAAAGTCAGATTTTTACTGAAATTATGACCCCGGGGCTTAGGGATTTTGTGAAAAAAATCTTTTTCCGCCGGGTAATTGATCGAGGGCTGATTTCTTGTCTTTGATGAAAAGCCTTCTGTTTCGACTGCCTAACCTTTCAGGGGAGCATTTGCAAGCGTTTGGCACCATTTTTGAGTGAATTGCCAAAAGTCAGATTTTTGCTGAAATTGTCACCCCGGGGCTTAGGGATTTTTTCAAAAAAATCTTTTTCCGCCGGTTAAGTGATCGAGGGCTGATTTCTTGTCCTTTGATGAAAAACCTTCTGTTTCGACTGCCAAACCTTTCAGGGGAGCATTTGCAACCGTTCAGAAACATTTTTGAATGAATTGCCAAAAGTCAGATTTTTGCTGAAATTGTGACCCCGGGGCTTAGGGATTTTTCCAAAAAATCTTTTTCCGCCGGGTAAGTGGTCGAGGGCTGATTTCTTGTCCTGTGATAAAAAGCCTTCTGCTTCGATTGCCAAACATTTTAGGAGAGCATTTGAAAGCGTTTGGCACCATTTTTGAGTGAATTGCTAAAAGTCAGATTTTTGCTGAAATTGTGACCCCGGGGCTTAGGGATTTTTTCAAAATAATCTATTTCCGCCGGTTATGTTGCTGAGGGCTGATTTCTTGTCCTTTGATGAAAAGCCTTCCGTTTCGACTGCCAAACCTTTCAGGGGAGCATTTGCAAACGTTTGGCACCATTTTTGAATGAATTGCCAAAAGTCAGATTTTTGCTGAAATTGTGACCCCGGGGCTTAGGGATTTTTTCAAAATAATCTATTTCCGCCGGTTAAGTGGTCGAGGGCTGATTTCTTGTCCTGTGATAAAATGCCTTCTGTTTCGATGGCCAAACATTTCAGGGGAGCATTTGCAAACGTTTGGCACCATTTTTGAGTGAATTGCCAAAAGTCAGATTTTTGCTGAAATTGTGACCCCGGGGCTTAGGGATTTTTTCAAAAAAATCTTTTTCCGCCGGTTAAGTGGTCGAGGGCTGATTTCTTGTCTTGTGATGAAAAGCCTTCTGTTTCGACTGCCAAACCTTTCAGGGGAGCATTTGCAAGCGTTTGGCACCATTTTTGAGTGAATTGACAAAAGTCAGATTTTTGCTGAAATTGTCACCCCGGGGCTTAGGGATTTTTTCAAAAAAATCTTTTTCCGCCGGGTAAGTGGTCTAGGGCTGATTTCTTGTCCTGTGATAAAAAGCCTTCTGTTTCGATTGCCAAACATTTTGGGAGAGCATTTGCAAGCGTTTGGCACCATTTTTGAGTGAATTGCCAAAAGTCGGATTTTTGCTGAAATTGTGACCCCGGGGCTTAGGGATTTTTTCAAAAAAATCTTTTTCCGCCGGTTAAGTGATCGAGGGCTGATTTCTTGTCCTTTGATGAAAAGCCTTCTGTTTCGACTGCCTAACCTTTCAGGGGAGCATTTGCAAGCGTTTGGCACCATTTTTGAATGAATTCCAAAAGTCAGATTTTTGCTGAAATTGTGACCCCGGGGCTTAGGGATTTTTCCAAAAAATCTTTTTCCGCTGGGTAAGTGCTCGAGGGCTGATTTCTTGTCCTGTGATAAAAAGCCTTCTGTTTCGATTGCCAAACATTTTGGGAGAGCATTTGCAAGCGTTTGGCACCATTTTTGAGTGAATTGCCAAAAGTCAGATTTTTACTGAAATTATGACCCCGGGGCTTAGGGATTTTGTGAAAAAAATCTTTTTCCGCCGGGTAATTGATCGAGGGCTGATTTCTTGTCTTTGATGAAAAGCCTTCTGTTTCGACTGCCTAACCTTTCAGGGGAGCATTTGCAAGCGTTTGGCACCATTTTTGAGTGAATTGCCAAAAGTCAGATTTTTGCTGAAATTGTCACCCCGGGGCTTAGGGATTTTTTCAAAAAAATCTTTTTCCGCCGGTTAAGTGATCGAGGGCTGATTTCTTGTCCTTTGATGAAAAACCTTCTGTTTCGACTGCCAAACCTTTCAGGGGAGCATTTGCAACCGTTCAGAAACATTTTTGAATGAATTGCCAAAAGTCAGATTTTTGCTGAAATTGTGACCCCGGGGCTTAGGGATTTTTTCAAAAAAATCTTTTTCCGCCGGTTAAGTGGTCGAGGGCTGATTTCTTGTCTTGTGATGAAAAGCCTTCTGTTTCGACTGCCAAACCTTTCAGGGGAGCATTTGCAAGCGTTTGGCACCATTTTTGAGTGAATTGACAAAAGTCAGATTTTTGCTGAAATTGTCACCCCGGGGCTTAGGGATTTTTTCAAAAAAATCTTTTTCCGCCGGGTAAGTGGTCTAGGGCTGATTTCTTGTCCTGTGATAAAAAGCCTTCTGTTTCGATTGCCAAACATTTTGGGAGAGCATTTGCAAGCGTTTGGCACCATTTTTGAGTGAATTGCCAAAAGTCGGATTTTTGCTGAAATTGTGACCCCGGGGCTTAGGGATTTTTTCAAAAAAATCTTTTTCCGCCGGTTAAGTGATCGAGGGCTGATTTCTTGTCCTTTGATGAAAAGCCTTCTGTTTCGACTGCCTAACCTTTCAGGGGAGCATTTGCAAGCGTTTGGCACCATTTTTGAATGAATTGCCAAAAGTCAGATTTTTGCTGAAATTGTGACCCCGGGGCTTAGGGATTGTTTCAAAAAAATCTTTTTCCCCCGGGTAAGTGGTCGAGGGCTGATTTCTTGTCCTGTGATAAAAAGCCTTCTGTTTCGATTGCCAAACATTTTGGGAGAGCATTTGCAAGCGTTTGGCACCATTTTTGAGTGAATTGCCAAAAGTCGGATTTTTGCTGAAATTGTGACCCCGGGGCTTAGGGATTTTTTGAAAAAATATTTTCCGCCGGTTAAGTGATCGAGGGCTGATTTCTTGTCCTTTGACGAAAAGCCTTCTGTTTCGACTGCCAAACCTTTCAGGGGAGCATTTGCAAGCGTTTGGCACCATTTTTGAGTGAATTGCCAAAAGTCCGATTTTTGCTGAAATTGTGACCGCGGGGCTTAGGGATTTTTTCAAAAAAATCTTTTTCCGCCGGGTAAGTGGTCGAGGGCTGATTTCTTGTCCTGTGATAAAAAGCCTTCTGCTTCGATCGCCAAACATTTTAGGAGAGCATTTGAAAGCGTTTGGCACCATTTTTGAGTGAATTGCTAAAAGTCAGATTGTGACCCCGGGGCTTAGGGATTTTTTCAAAATAATCTATTTCCGCCGGTTATGTTGCTGAGGGCTGATTTCTTGTCATTTGATGAAAAGCCTTCCGTTTCGACTGCCAAACCTTTCAGGGGAGCATTTGCAAACGTTTGGCACCATTTTTGAATGAATTGCCAAAAGTCAGATTTTTGCTGAAATTGTGACCCCGGGGCTTAGGGATTTTTTCAAAATAATCTATTTCCGCCGGTTAAGTGGTCGAGGGCTGATTTCTTGTCCTGTGATAAAAAGCCTTCTGTTTCGATGGCCAAACATTTCAGGGGAGCATTTGCAAACGTTTGGCACCATTTTTGAGTGAATTGCCAAAAGTCAGATTTTTGCTGAAATTGTGACCCCGGGGCTTAGCGATTTTTTCAAAAAAATCTTTTTCCGCCGGTTAAGTGGTCGAGGGCTGATTTCTTGTCTTGTGATGAAAAGCCTTCTGTTTCGACTGCCAAACCTTTCAAGGGAGCATTTGCAAGCGTTTGGCACCATTTTTGAGTGAATTGACAAAAGTCAGATTTTTGCTGAAATTGTCACCCCGGGGCTTAGGGATTTTTTGAAAAAATCTTTTTCCGCCGGTTAAGTGATCGAGGGCTGATTTCTTGTCCTTTGATGAAAAGCCTTCTGTTTCGACTGTCAAACATTTCAGGGGAGCATTTGCAAGCGTTTGGCACCATTTTTGAATGAATTTCCAAAAGTCAGATTTTTGCTGAAATTGTGACCCCGGGGCTTAGGGATTTTTTCAAAAAATATTTTGAAACCGGTTATGTTGCTGAGGGCTGATTTCTTGTTGTTTGATGAAAAGCCTTCTGATTCGACTGCCAAACCTTTCAGGAGAGCATTTGCAAGCGTTTGGCACCATTTTTGAGTGAATTGCCAAAAGTCAGATATTTGCTTAAATTGTGACCCGGGGGCTTAGGGATTTTTTCAAAAAATATTTTCCGCCGGTTATGTTGCTGAGGGCTGATTTCTTGTCCTGTGATAAAAAGCCTTCTGTTTCGATTGCCAAACCTTTCAGGGGAGCATTTGTAAACGTTTGGCACCATTTTTGAATGAATTTCCAAAAGTCAGATTTTTGCTGAAATTGTGACCCCGGGGCTTAGGGATTTTTTCAAAAAAATCTTTTTCCGCCGGGTAAGTGGTCTAGGGCTGATTTCTTGTCCTGTGATAAAAAGCCTTCTGTTTCGATTGCCAAACATTTTGGGAGAGCATTTGCAAGCGTTTGGCACCATTTTTGAGTGAATTGCCAAAAGTCGGATTTTTGCTGAAATTGTGACCCCGGGGCTTAGGGATTTTTTCAAAAAAATCTTTTTCCGCCGGTTAAGTGGTCGAGGGCTGATTTCTTGTCTTGTGATAAAAAGCCTTCTGTTTCAACTGCCAAACCTTTCAGGGGAGCATTTGCAACCGTTCAGAACCATTTTTGAGTGAATTGCCAAAAGTCAGATTTTTGCTGAAATTGTGACCCCGGGGCTTAGGGATTTTTTCAAAAAAATCTTTTTCCCCCGGTTAAGTGGTCGAGGGCTGATTTCTTGTCTTGTGATAAAAAGCCTTCTGTTTTGACTGCCAAACCTTTCAGGGGAGCATTTGCAACCGTTCAGAACCATTTTGGAATGAATTGCCAAAAGTCAGATTTTTGCTGAAATTGTGACCCCGGGGCTTAGGGATTTTTTCAAAAAATATTTTCTGCCGGTTATGTTGCTGAGGGCTGATTTCTTGTTGTTTGATGAAAAGCCTTCTGATTCGACTGCCAAACCTTTCAGGAGAGCATTTACAAGCGTTTGGCACCATTTTTGAATGAATTGCCAAAAGTCAGATTTTTGCTGAAATTGGCCCCCCCGGGGCTTAGGGATTTTTTCAAAAAAATCTTTTTCCGCCGGTTAAGTGATCGAGGGCTGATTTCTTGTCCTTTGATGAAAAGCCTTCTGTTTCGACTATCAAACCTTTCAGGGGAGCATTTGCAACCGTTCAGAACCATTTTTGAATGAATTGCCAAAAGTCAGATATTTGCTTAAATAGTGACCCCGGGGCTTAGGGATTTTTTCAAAAAATATTTTCCACCGGTTATGTTGCTGAGGGCTGATTTCTTGTCCTTTGATGAAAAACCTTCCGTTTCGACTGCCGAACCTTTCAGTGGAGCATTTGCAAGCGTTTGGCACCATTTTTGAGTGAATTGAAAAAAGTCAGATTTTTGCTGAAATTGTGACCCCGGGGCTTACGGATTTTTTCAAAAAAATCTTTTTCCGCCGGGTAAGTGATCGAGGGCTGATTTCTTGTCCTTTGATGAAAAGCCTTCTGTTTCGACTGTCAAACATTTCAGGGGAGCATTTGCAAGCGTTTGGCACCATTTCTGAATGAATTTCCAAAAGTCAGATTTTTGCTGAAATTGTGACCCCGGGGCATAGGGATTTTTTCAAAAAATATTTTGCACCGGTTATGTTGCTGAGGGCTGATTTCTTGTTGTTTGATGAAAAGCCTTCTGATTCGACTGCCAAACCTTTCAGGAGAGCATTTGCAAGCGTTTGGCACCATTTTTGAGTGAATTGCCAAAAGTCAGATATTTGCTTAAATTGTGACCCCGGGGCTTAGGGATTTTTTCAAAAAATATTTTCCGCCGGTTATGTTGCTGAGGGCTGATTTCTTGTCCTGTGATAAAAAGCCTTCTGTTTCGATTGCCAAACCTTTCAGGGGAGCATTTGTAAACGTTTGGCACCATTTTTGAATGAATTTCCAAAAGTCAGATTTTTGCTGAAATTGTGACCCCGGGGCTTAGGGATTTTTTCAAAAAAATCTTTTTCCGCCGGGTAAGTGGTCTAGGGCTGATTTCTTGTCCTGTGATAAAAAGCCTTCTGTTTCGATTGCCAAACATTTTGGGAGAGCATTTGCAAGCGTTTGGCACCATTTTTGAGTGAATTGCCAAAAGTCGGATTTTTGCTGAAATTGTGACCCCGGGGCTTAGGGATTTTTTCAAAAAAATCTTTTTCCGCCGGTTAAGTGGTCGAGGGCTGATTTCTTGTCTTGTGATAAAAAGCCTTCTGTTTCAACTGCCAAACCTTTCAGGGGAGCATTTGCAACCGTTCAGAACCATTTTTGAGTGAATTGCCAAAAGTCAGATTTATGCTGAAATTGTGACCCCGGGGCTTAGGGATTTTTTCAAAAAAATCTTTTTCCCCCGGTTAAGTGGTCGAGGGCTGATTTCTCGTCTTGTGATAAAAAGCCTTCTGTTTTGACTGCCAAACCTTTCAGGGGAGCATTTGCAACCGTTCAGAACCATTTTGGAATGAATTGCCAAAAGTCAGATTTTTGCTGAAATTGTGACCCCGGGGCTTAGGGATTTTTTCAAAAAATATTTTCTGCCGGTTATGTTGCTGAGGGCTGATTTCTTGTTGTTTGATGAAAAGCCTTCTGATTCGACTGCCAAACCTTTCAGGAGAGCATTTACAAGCGTTTGGCACCATTTTTGAATGAATTGCCAAAAGTCAGATTTTTGCTGAAATTGGCCCCCCCGGGGCTTAGGGATTTTTTCAAAAAAATCTTTTTCCGCCGGTTAAGTGATCGAGGGCTGATTTCTTGTCCTTTGATGAAAAGCCTTCTGTTTCGACTGCCAAACCTTTCAGGGGAGCATTTGCAACCGTTCAGAACCATTTTTGAATGAATTGCCAAAAGTCAGATATTTGCTTAAATAGTGACCCCGGGGCTTAGGGATTTTTTCAAAAAAAATTTTCCACCGTTTATGTTGCTGAGGGCTGATTTCTTGTCCTTTGATGAAAAACCTTCCGTTTCGACTGCCGAACCTTTCAGTGGAGCATTTGCAAGCGTTTGGCACCATTTTTGAGTGAATTGAAAAAAGTCAGATTTTTGCTGAAATTGTGACCCCGGGGCTTACGGATTTTTTCAAAAAAATCTTTTTCCGCCGGGTAAGTGATCGAGGGCTGATTTCTTGTCCTTTGATGAAAAGCCTTCTGTTTCGACTGCCAAACCTTTCAGGGGAGCATTTGCAAGCGTTTGGCACCATTTTTGAGTGAATTGCCAAAAGTCAGATTTTTGCTGAAATTGTGACCCCGGGGCTTAGGGATTTTTTCAAAAAAATCTTTTTCCGCCGGTTAAGTGATCGAGGGCTGATTTCTTGTCCTTTGATGAAAAGCCTTCCGTTTCGACTGCCAAACCTTTCAGGGGAGCATTTGCAAGCGTTTGGCACCATTTTTGAGTGAATTGCCAAAAGTCAGATTTTTGCTGAAATTGTCACCCCGGGGCTTAGGGATTTTTTCAAAAAAATCTTTTTCCACCGGTTAAGTGATCGAGGGCTGATTTCTTGTCCTTTCATGAAAAGCCTTCTGTTTCGACTGCCATACCTTTCAGGGGAGCATTTGCAAACGTTTGGCACCATTTTTGAGTGAATTGCCAAAAGTCAGATTTTTGCTGAAATTGTCACCCCGGGGCTTAGGGATTTTTTCAAAAAAATCTTTTTCCGCCGGGTAAGTGATCGAGGGCTGATTTCTTGTCCTTTCATGAAAAGCCTTCTGTTTCGACTGCCAAACATTTCAGGGGAGCATTTGCAAGCGTTTGGCAAAATTTTCGAGTGAATTTCCAAAAGTCAGATATTTGCTTAAATTGTGACCCCGGGGCTTAGGGATTTTTTCAAAAAATATTTTCCGCCGGTTATGTTGCTGAGGGCTGATTTCTTGTCCTGTGGTAAAAAGCCTTCTGTTTCGATTTCCAAACCTTTCAGGGGAGCATTTGCAAACGTTTGGCACCATTTTTGAATGAATTGCCAAAAGTCAGATTTTTGCTGAAATTGTGACCCCGGGGCTTAGGGATTTTTTCAAAAAAATCTTTTTCCGCCGGGTAAGTGGTCGAGGGCTGATTTCTTGTCCTGTGATAAAAAGCCTTCTGTTTCGATTTCCAAACATTTTGGGAGAGCATTTGCAAGCGTTTGGCACCATTTTTGAGTGAATTGCCAAAAGTCAGATTTTTGCTGAAATTGTGACCCCGGGGCTTAGGGATTTTTTCAAAAAAATCTTTTTCCACCGGTTAAGTGATCGAGGGCTGATTTCTTGTCCTTTGATGAAAAGCCTTCCGTTTCGACTGCCAAACCTTTCAGGGGAGCATTTGCAAGCGTTTGGCACCATTTTTGAGTGAATTGCCAAAAGTCAGATTTTTGCTGAAATTGTGACCCCGGGGCTTAGGGATTTTTTCAAAAAAGATTTTCCGCCGGTTATGTTTCTGAGGGCTGATTTCTTCTCCTGTGATAAAAAGCCTTCTGTTTCGATTGCCAAACCTTTCAAGGGAGCATTTGCAAACGTTTGGCACCATTTTTGAAAGAATTGCCAAAAGTCAGATTTTTGCTGAAATTGTGACCGCGGGGCTTAGGGATTTTTTCAAAAAAATCTATTTCCGCCGGTTAAGCGGTCGAGGGCTGATTTCTTGTCCTGTGATAAAAAGCCTTCTGTTTCGATGGCTAAACATTTCAGGGGAGCATTTGCAAACGTTTGGCACCATTTTCGAGTGAATTTCCAAAAGTCAGATATTTGCTTAAATTGTGACCCCGGGGCTTAGGTTTTTTTTCAAAAAAATATTTTCCGTCGGATATGTTGCTGAGGGCTGATTTCTTGTCCTGTGATAAAAAGCCTTCTGTTTCGATTGCCAAACCTTTCCATGGAGCATTTGCAAACGTTTGGCACCATTTTTGAATGAATTGCCAAAAGTCAGATTTTTGCTGAAATTGTGACCCCGGGCTTAGCGATTTTTTCAAAAAAATCTTTTTCCGCCGGGTAAGTGGTCGAGGGCTGATTTCTTGTCCTGTCATAAAAAGCCTTGTGTTTCGATTGCCAAACATTTTGGGAGAGCATTTGCAAGCGTTTGGCACCATTTTTGAGTGAATTGCCAAAAGTCAGATTTTTACTGAAATTGTCACCCCGGGGCTTAGGGATTTTTTCAAAAAAGATTTTCCGCCGGTTATGTTGCTGAGGGCTGGTTTCTTGTCCTTTGATGAAAAGCCTTCTGTTTCGACTGCCAAACCTTTCAGGGGAGCATTTGCAAGCGTTTGGCACCATTTTCGAGTGAATTTCCAAAAGTCAGATATTTGCTTAAATTGTGACCCCGGGGCTTAGGGATTTCTTCAAAAAATATTTTCCGCCGGTTATGTTGCTGAGGGCTGATTTCTTGTCCTGTGATAAAAAGCCTTCTGTTTCGACTGCCAAACCTTTCAGGGGAGCATTTGCAAGCGTTTGGCACCATTTTTGAGTGAATTGCCAAAAGTCAGATTTTTGCTGAAATTGTGACCCCGGGGCTTAGGGATTTTTTCAAAAAAATCTTTTTCCGCTGGGTAAGTGGTCGAGGGCTGATTTCTTGTCCTGTGATAAAAAGCCTTCTGTTTCGATTTCCAAACATTTTGGGAGAGCATTTGCAAGCGTTTGGCACCATTTTTGAGTGAATTGCCAAAAGTCAGATTTTTGCTGAAATTGTGACCCCGGGGCTTAGGGATTTTTTCAAAAAAATCTTTTTCCACCGGTTAAGTGATCGAGGGCTGATTTCTTGTCCTTTGATGAAAAGCCTTCCGTTTCGACTGCCAAACCTTTCAGGGGAGCATTTGCAAGCGTTTGGCACCATTTTTGAGTGAATTGCCAAAAGTCAGATTTTTGCTGAAATTGTGACCCCGGGGCTTAGGGATTTTTTCAAAAAAATCTTTTTCCGCCGGGTAAGTGATCGAGGGCTGATTTCTTGCCCTTTCATGAAAAGCCTTCTGTTTCGACTGCCAAACATTTCAGGGGAGCATTTGCAAGCGTTTGGCACCATTTTTGAGTGAATTGCCAAAAGTCAGATTTTTGCTGAAATTGTGACCCCGGGGCTTAGGGATTTTTTCAAAAAAATCTTTTTCCGCCGGGTAAGTGATCG
>NW_028293234.1:0-18888 GCF_964106645.2 Podarcis pityusensis
ATGACCCATTTGAAAAACAATGATGTAGGGTGAGATCTACTGTGAATTCCCTATGGCAATGAGCTGCAGCTGTTTTGTCCTATAGTTATACTACTATTAAGTGCAATGAGCTTGGTCCAGATTACTGAGTTTACCTACCCATGTTTTTCTGTAAACAACTGCCAGGTGTACAGTTCTGGAGTGTGCCACTTCGCCTAGGACATTACACACCCTAAAATTAATCTATAAGTGACAGCCAACTCCTCATATTCTCCATGACGACAATATTACAAACTGGAGACTTTTCTCCTATACCATGGAATATCTCCCAGCGCACAGTTATTTTGGCTGAATGTCTTAACACAGAGGTTGGCAAACCTCAGGCCCGTGGTGGGTGTGGGCTGCAGCTTTCCAGGCCTGTCTACTTGGCCCTTGGAACCCTCTCTAAGCTGTACCTTCTGCCTAGCCTCACCCCCTCTTCTCAGGTGATTCTCCTCACTGGCACTGCTTCACACCTGCCACAGATGTTTTCACAGGGCTGGGATGTTTGCTCTTGCACTCTGAGAATGTCTACTACTTGCTTCTGTGCGTGCAGAACCCATCTTATTGCACAATGGTAATCTAAATGACCCAGGCTCACAATGAATGTGTTAATTTATGAATATTTGTTTTGTTATGTGTAAATTATTGTCCAAATGTATACAAAGGACATTAATTATTATTTTTTCTTTTTTGTATTCTTTCTTCTTTCATGAATTAAATATTATTATTATTATTTAAAAATCCACATGTGCTATGCATTTTGCACTTTTGACCAAAGAAATATACTCTACACTGATCGAGCAACCTTAAGTAACAGCTGCAGTGGTAACATGACTAAGCACTGACTTACAAGAAGCAAAATTGTGCAGATTGCATGTCATGTAATAACAAAATTCAGTTTCCCACTTCTTTTCCCATGCAGCTACTATGCAAGGCAAATATGGGTCAATTGCAAAATCATAACCCATTCGAAATTCACAGCATTTTTTTAAAAAATCCACTTTGCTATTTACGATCATCTGTATTATGCAACACAGAACACAGGGTACATCATGATCTTCTTTCAAACTTCCCTAAATAATTTCAGCATGTGTTCCAATCAAACAAACAGTGGTCTATGTGCAAATGTGGCCTCCAAATAAAAAAAAACTCATCCATGGCTCTCAGAAGACAGTGGAGAGATCTCCTGCATCTACTCACTGGAGCTGCGTGTACAATATACACTCCAATCCAGAGATCCACTACTAAACTTGTAGAGGTGTTCCACTTCAGAACAAGCTCCCTTCTATCTCATCCCTGTAATGGAGGCTTATTGTCAGTTTTTTGTTTTTAAGTTTACTACAAACCCCCACCAACTCATTTAACTTATCAGGAGGCAGTTTTACCTACCAGGTTTGATACTTATAGTATTCAGTACAAATTTAGTGTAGCTCTGTTGGAAAACCATTATCAATACTGTATATCTCAAGCAAGCATATTGTTCCACTTATTAGTTAAAAGTATCCTTCTATAAATCTCTGAGATGCCAGTGGTTTATATCCATGTTCCCTTAGAAGCCTACGTCCCAGTAAAATGTTGCTTTGTTTACAGTTAAAAAATGATAGGAAACAGTGGTACAAATCAGCACAAAGAGATAAATGGAAGATTTTCAGCTTATGCAATTTCGTTTCAAAATTGGCTTACACAAAAGCAACAATTCCTTGATAAGCAATAAATTTGTGAACCCCTCTTTACTTTATGCATGTATTTCTTAAAATCCAAACAGGTTCCCCAAGGTCAGCTCATGATTCAAGCCTGGAGTGCCCGGGGCATTTTTACACAAACATTAAAACAGACAGAGTCAAGGATACTGATATCCATGGAAGTACGTGGTGCCCACTTCCAGTGACATCTAACAATTTTTATTTCATTTTTGTAACATACCACATAAACCACACGACAGAGGGAACCCATAGAATAAGGGACTCCAAAATGCTTACAGAAAATTACAGGCTCAGGCATGTCAAACTTCATGCCAAGAATGAGGAAAATTCCATTCCACTGCCGTTTATAGTAAACTATAATGCAGCAACACTTCCATAGCTTCCTCTCAATTGGCGTTCACAGATTTAGGCATTTGGCAATAATGTGAAAACTATCATGAAAAAGAGCTTCCTTTAAAAATAAAATAAAAAATCCCAGCCACAGAGATTTCACAATAGTACAGCTCTCAATGGGTTTCACAACAGTATTGATGGTGCTGCCATTGTGCAGTGACACGTGCAGCACTACACATACACACACAAGGCTCTTTTTTTGTCTGAAGAACAGTAAGTCATGCCCAGGCCATGGCAAAAAAAAACTATAACACATCTAAAGCACATTTAAAGCACATTCTTCCTACCCACTCCCCCCAAAAGGAATCGTGGGAACTGTAGTTTCCCCCTAACAGAGCTATGATTCCCAATACCCTTAACAAACTACAGTTCCCAGGATTATTTGTTGAAAGGGGTCGGTTTTAAATGTATGAAGCCTTCTTGTAAGCCCATCTTAAAATTACACACACATATATAATATAATATATAATATATACATATCGTGAAAAGCTCCAGAATTGAAGCAAGCCTCTCATTTATCAGACAGTTATTTCAGAAGGAGGAGGAAAATGTTTAAACATTTTTTTCACGCATCGCATACAAGAGAGAGAGAGAAATAATTGACAAAGAACAAAGAACCCCCATTCTGCCATCTTATCCTTTTTGACAGCTGCTTCCTCAATATAAAGGGCAGTATAATTGTTCTCATCAGTCTTATAATTAAAATCTCTATCCAGCTGACATACAATTTGCAGAGGCTTCCCTTATGAGTTTAACAGATGTTGCCTTATTAGATCATGCCTCTGCTGCATTAAGAAGTGCTATCATCATAATCAGTGCTTTTGTGCGCCTCCCTTAATGTTTGTTGTCATAATCTTCTTGATTGTACACATTTGAGAACAGAAATCAGATATCAGGTCTCAAGGGGGTTATCCACAGTTTAAAGTGTCTCTCCCATCTTTGTTTATCCTTTGTGAGGTGGCCTTGCAAGCTTTTATTCAAAAGCTGTCCTGTATTATTCAGCCCACAGGCACCAGCTCCATCCAGGGCCTCCACCTGCCAAAGGGATGGAGTAATACTACTGCAGGGGGAACAGCCTTGCAGATGTGGGGAAACCCACACTTGTCCCTTCCTAAACCGCTATGTTTAAAACAGGGAAGGGCAACCTGTAGGGGGGGGAGGTGGTGGCAAAGAAAGGTTGAGAAAAGGGGTGTTGGGCCCACTTTCTGCTCCACCCACTACCATTTTCAACTCTTCCCATCACCAGCATGTTGGCCCTGACAGCTTATGTTCAAAGGAATGTGGAGAAGGTTCCAGAAAGGGAAAAGGTTCTCCCTATCTGTTTTTAAAGCTGGGTAACGCAAACTGTGGCACCTCAGAACGGGAGCACAGCCAGGGTGGGGCTTGCACAAGAGTGAAAACTGACCAGGTTCAACAGAAAATCTGGAGACGTCCATTTTCAGTTTCACTGCTGAGATTTAAATGAAACATCTAAATACTGAATACTGCCAGGACAACAACAAAGGGTCTTCCAACTTTGGTCTGTTCATTTCAGCTGAGCCTGTGCAATTCCTCTCTTTGTGGGTTGAGTACTGGGGTTAGGCTCATAATATGGGGGTGGCCTGTTTGGGGTTTATGTGGGTGTGCTCTCACTCATCATCATCAGTGATGTCTCAAACACAAGTCCAATAGGTCCTTGTATCACTCACACAACCACTCCCAAGGCACTACTCCCAAATACAACTTCACCTGCTGGTGGAAGATGGTTACTTTACTACGCTTGCAACAGTACACTGCAATCCATGTGCTGAGAAGCTGCAATATCCCTGAAACCCAAGTGCTTCCTAGTTTGAAAGAAGTTATTTCCACACAACAAAAAAGCACAACTACAACTGCACATTGATGTCACAATAGTTGGGCCCAAAGTATACCTCTGGGTATAGGGCTGTATATAAATTCAATAAACCAAGTACTGGTTTTTTTAAAAAAAGAAGCATGAGCTTGCAATGGTATATCTCATCTAAAGTACAATGACTGCACATTTACACTTGATTTAAAATATAAGTGATTTGTTAAGCTATGTTTAACTATGCACTGTCCTGAATCTTCCAAAATGCCCCCAAATTCCCTCCTATTTTCTATCTCCACACCACACGCCATCTTATACTTCTCTGCTATGTCCCCCACCATTTCATTCTGAATTAAAAAGCTCCAAATGTTGTGAACATCCCTCATAGAACAGGGCTCCTTGATCATTTTGGTTGCCCTTTCCTGCTCTACAATCTCCTTTTTGAGGTGAGGCAACCAGAACCATACGCAGCTTATCAACTGCGGAATAGATTGGCATAATGGCATTGTGATATTGGTCGTTTTATTTTACATCGTTTATCAGGAAAGCGCAGTTCTGCCTCACATCCTTCAATAATAGCCAATTAGGTCTACCCCAAATGTTGCAGTCCTGAAATATTTAACTAAAAATCATGGGAATGTTTAAAGTTACTTTGCACTACTGGCCATGGGGGATACCCTACATTCGGTTTATCACCTCCTCTACTGCCATAAAGGGTAAAGCTTAATTTTTTAAAATGACCATGGAATGTTTTATGTTTCCAGCAGCTGTGTGGCATTAACATAACACCTATTAAAATAAGGCCTGAAATAGAATAATGA
This sequence comes from Podarcis pityusensis, assembly GCF_964106645.2. Taxonomy (NCBI): domain Eukaryota; kingdom Metazoa; phylum Chordata; class Lepidosauria; order Squamata; family Lacertidae; genus Podarcis; species Podarcis pityusensis. The sequence goes on from NW_028293234.1 coordinate 4,767, forward strand.
GAGCTGGTGTCCTCCTGGGGACTGTTTGGTATATTAAGGAGGAAGTTGAGTAGAAATAAACCCTTTGGCCCTTGAGAAAGAACTAGTGGTGTTTTATTGCAACAGGATGGCTGCAATACTCTTACCATATTAGCTGTATCACAATATGAATGACTGCTTAAGTACACATTTAATTTTAGCTTATTCTGCATCCTTCAAAAGAGCATAAAACCAAATAAAGCACATTTTAGGAAAGGGATATTAATTTATTACAAATGATGTTTAGGAGTCATCTCACTGTCCATAGGCATTCAAGGCAATGTGGAAAATGACAGCCAGAAATGAATTCATATTACATTAAAATACAGAATAAAATGCTAGAAACATACCAAACAGCACCAAAAATATAAATTTAAACAGTACAAAAGCCCCTAATAAAATGTCTATTTTGGGCAGCAATCCTGTTACTACTAACCTCGGAGCAAGCATCAAAGAAAGCTCCAAGACTTACGTCTTATTAGACATGTATAGGATAGCACCCCCAAATTGTTGAGCCCTAGTTTATTCAAATCTAACAGAGTAAAGACAATAATAAAATCATCACTTAAAGGAAGACCAAATAAAAACAAAAACCAGCAGCCATTAAAGCATAACAGTAAACAGTACAATAATCTGATCAATGAAACAAAACAAAGAACACCAAAGGGTTAAAGGAAATATTTATTCATTCCTGCCACCATTCATCATATGATAGCTTCCAGAGAATGCAACCTTAAAGAGAGCAAAGCATTATCATATCATAAATACTTCTTCAAGAGATACTGTTCTTTCAGATATAGAAGCTGAGCCTGCAATCCTATTCTTGCTTAATTAGGGGTAACCCTCACTGAATAATACAGTGGGATTTACTTCCAAGAAAACAAGCAAATTAATTAGAACTAGGAGGGATAGTCCATGCATACATACCTGGGACTAAGCCCCATCGGGCACACTGAGATGTAACATTTACAAGAGTGGACTGAAAAGCAAATAAATGTGAGTTTCCAAAACTGTTGAAAAGTCCTAAGCATTTGTATTGAACAACATAATAATGATATACATAATTAAACATGCCTATGGGATATGGGATGTAGTCTGTAATACAGCCCAAGAGCTTCCTGCATTAAGAATTAATAATAATAAAATAGGTCTGATGTGCTTTTGTCTATATACTCCTGGACTAGTACATCTCACATACAAGTGTAGTCTGCATTGTGTTCTGTAAGGAGATAAAAATGAGTCTCACAGCCCATTTACTTCAGATCACATCTATTAAATATAAATGCTATTCTGGTGCCTGGAATACAATTTATGACCACATATAAACATAATCCATGGTACCAGCCAGGAAAGTTGGAGAAATCACCAGTTATCACTTACCGTGGAAATGAACAGTTTTGAACCATCTAACATATCACGGCCACTTCATTGTCTATGGAAGCCGTTGTGGCATGTAAGCAGTAATAACACAAACAGGCCTAAACATTGGTATGTCTATAGAATCTATGTGAACATTTATTTGTGTAACTAAAGATATTGCATATTTGGGTTAATAGGTGCCATCGCATGCTGAAGATTGTGGTTGCCCGCAACTTTGCCTATTGACTTTGTAGGGGCCCAGCCCCACAAATATATTTGGCTCCAGTGTTTGGGTTAGACTCCTCTCTTTGTGGCATACTCTCAAGCTAAGTCAAAACGAGCTATCCTTTAATGTGCATTAACTCGTCTTTTGTTTGTATTATCAGTTAGATCATGAATGGTAAAAAGTAGCCCAGGGGTAGGCAACCTAAGGCCCATGGGCCGGATGCGGCCCAAATGCCTTCTCAATTCGACCCATGAACGGTCCAGGAATCAGCGTGTTTTTACATGAGTAGAATGTGTCCTTTTATTTAAAATGCATCTCTGGGTTATTTGTGGGGCATAGGAATTCGTTCATTCCCCCCCCCAAAAAAAATATAGTCCAGCCCCCCACAAGATCTGAGGGACAGTGGACTGGCCCATGGCTGAAAAAGGTTGCTGACCCCTGAAGCATAGGTGTCAATGTTTCCCTTTTTAAAAGGGAAATTCACTTATTCCGAATAGGATTCCTCACAAGAAAAGGGAAAAGTTGACAGCTATGTCCTGAAGTAGCCTTTGCTCACTCTCTCTCAGAAATGTCTGTTCACTTACCATCGACCTTGTACTCTGCCCTTCCTATGAAAAAGGTGGATCCCATGCTAGGGATCGTCCCGAACAAGTTTGAAATTATAACTGCCAATATTGAATGCCTGTATACATATCTATGGCGCAACCACGCTAGCAGTATTGCATACACTTCTGGTCAGCACATCACTCGGATATTGTAGAGTTGGGCAATGTTCAGAAAAGGGTAGCCAAAAGCATCATGGGGCTTTAGCAACTTCCCTATGAGGAGTGGCCACAACATTTGAGGCTTTTAAGTTTTTTTTTAAAAAAAAAGGTAGAAGAGGTGATAGAGGTGTATTCATTCATACATTCTGTGTGGAGCAATTTATATATTTTTTCTGTGGAGCATCTCCGAGGGCCTTCTGGTGGTTCCCTCACTGCGAGAAGTGAAGTTACAGGGAACCAGGCGAAAGGCTTTCTTGGCGGTAGGGCCCTCCCATCAGACTCAGGGAGACAAAGAACTACACAATTTTAGAAGAAATCTGAAAGCAGCCCTATATGGGGAGGTTTTTAACGCTTGACATTTTATTATGTTTTCATATTCAGATGGAAGCTGCCCAGAGTGACTGGGGAAACCCAGCCAGATGGGCGGAGTATAAATAATAAAATCATTATTAATATTAAGAATTATTATAATATTTATTTATACCCTGCTTTTCCCCCTGACAGTTTACAGATAAACTTAAGAATTATGGGTTTTCTTCCTGAGCATGACAACAATAAGCTCCGGGCAAGCTCATTTCGTATTTGGGGGCTTCCACGGGCATCTGGTTAGCCATTGCGAGAAACGGGATGCTGGACCAAGATAGGCCATTGGTCTGATCCAAAAAGGCTCTCGTCATTGCGCTCTCGAAGTGCAGTTTCTGAGATCTAAGTGGATCAAGGGCTTTGGTCTTCCTTCGCCTTGTTCTGCGAAGTAGGTTTCTTCTGAGCCTCGCCATCTCCTCCCCCTCTAGGCTTCCCGGCGTCTCCGTCGAGGGGACAGAGGCAGCTGGGGCTGCTCTCCTGCTTGCAGCGGGGCAGCACAGCAGCAGCAGCAGCAGAGCGGAGGGGCGGCTCTTCCTGCTCGCGCTCCGCCTCCCTCCCTCGGCGCCGCCCTCGCCCCGTCAAGAAGCCAGGCGTGCCCAACCCGCGCCAGCGCAACGCAGTCACTCCAGGGCCACCAGCAGCGCCGGCGGGAAGCCACCTCGAGCTCCCTCACACACACGCAAACACGTCCTTCGGCGGCCTGGGAGTTTGCTCGAGAGCCTCTTCGCCCCTTTCACTCGGCCGCGGCTGGTGGTGCTTTGCCGGGAGGGTCGTCTCCACCTCCGGAGCCGTGTTGGGATAACGTCGCCGTGTGCTTTGTGCGCGCGCCTTCGGCTGCCGCGCAAGGATATTTTTTGGGGGTGTCCACAAGCGGAGGCGCCTTTTGGACGGGGCGGAGTGCGGATCTTCATCGGCCAGGTGAGGGACCTCGAGCGAGGCCGCCGGGCGCGGCGCGGGAAACACAAGCCGGGAGACGGCGGGAGGGAGCGCGAGGGAACCTGGGCTCGCGGAGGCTGGCGCGCGCGCGCGCTTCTCTGGGCTGGAGGGAGGCGCCTTCGGGCAGGCGGGCTCAGGTAACTGGCGACGGGGTGCAGGTGGGCGAGAGGGAATTGGCGGGGGCGGGGGAGAGAAGACGGAGAGCGCCGTGCCCTTTCCCCCAGCCTTTCTGGCCAGGGATTTGTCGTGCTCTGTGGGCCAGAGGCGCTAATCGGTGCTTGTGGTGGAAGAGCATCTCGCCAAGCCGGATACGGGTCTTCTGCTCCGTGTGTTTCTCTGTCTGTCTGTCTCTCTCTCTCTCTCTCTCTCTCACTCACTCTCTCTCTCTCTCTCTCTCACACACACACACACACACACACACACACACACACACGTCCTTTTTGTGTGGCTTGCAGCGCGGGCTCTCGTCGTAGGGATGCCGGGCACATCCCGGCGGAGCGAGGGAGCAGGCGTTGCTTTGCTTAGCGAGTAACAGGTCTTTCCGCTTTCCCGGAAGCTGCTTTGGAGTTCTTTCTGATCTGGGCTCTTGGGATTTCGGCCATCAGTTCTGCCTTGAAAATGTTTGTGCTGGTGGGAAATAACTGCTTCGGAATCAAAGGCGAAAATCTCCCTGGCCCGGCAAAACAGTTGTTTTGGCCTTATCTCGCTTTTACTAGAGCAGCTCTTCTAAAAATGCGTTGGTGTAATTTTTTTTTGTTTGGATTTGTGAATGGGGTCCGTGAACTAGAATAATTCAGATCTGACTTTGCAAGTCAGTTGATCTCCATGTGATTAGAAGAAAGAGGAGAGGCGCATATAAGATGAATGATAGGAGTTTAAAAAACCAACTTTTTTTTTTAAAAAAAACCCACTTTTAGTGTGTTCTTGTTGCTCACTCTGGTAAATATTTGGGCTGTTAAGATCAAGTGTCACAGTATTTGTACTGTAGTTTGATCACTATTTCTTTTTTGCATAAAGTGTTGCATGCAGAAGGCTTTTACCGCATTAAGTCTTCATTTCCGATATAAATGAATCTTGTAATGCTATTGATCCACGTGCTAATGGCACTTAATGGATGTTTCTTTGGATATGAGCAGGATCAGAGAAGGAAATTGTTGCCCTAAAAAAATTATGTCTGTATGGGTCGTCCCCCCCCAACAGCTAAATGTCTTGCTGCATTTTTGTGTACCTTTTGTGAGAGTGAATAGGTTGTTTGTGTGGCATATTCACATTAATACTGGTTCACTGTTGATTAGACTTTTAAACTTTATTGTAAGAAATTAAGTTGTTTATAATGTTGCTTTGAAAAGGACAAGGGGATAAAATCATTAGTGATCTTTTATAGTTAGTATTTTTAGTATTTTAACGTTTTGGTCTCTGGTTACTAAATGTTGATCATGAATGCATTAACTGCTTCTGGCTGACTTCCTCATAGCCCTAAAATGAATTCTTAATCCTGCTTGAAATCACCTACACATAAGTAAGTTTTTAGTTACCTGCTAGCTTGACCATGTGTTTATAAGGCAAATGGAAAAGTAAGGCCTAGTTTTATCCACAAAAAGCATATGCCTCCAGACTTGTTTTTTGGTATACTATGATTTGCTAGAGAGTAACAACAAGCAACAGGCTGTTTATCTCTTCACCTATTCCCCTTCCCCCTTTATAAAAAATGTACCCAGAAGATATACCTATGCATACTTGTACAATCGAGCACCACATGTTACATATGGCTTTTCTTAAACATGCTACAGTCATGGCAGTATGTATGTAACAAACTTCTCCAGAAAATGAATGAATGCAGGAAAATCTTGCTTAAACATCAGTAACATTTATTTATATTTTACTGGAAGAAATATCAGCTAATTAGTTGGGCAAGGGCTCTTCATATTCATCGTTTATGTAGAAGATGCTTATTTACAGGAACCCATTTAGCTCAGGAGATTTTGGTCAATAATATCCAGTTTTAATATAAAATGCAGTTGTAGCCAGTGCTGAACCTCAGGAAACTAGCCTCTGCCTCCATAAACAAAGCTGTTTGAAAAGAAAGCTTCTCTTGAAGCTAAGAAAGCATTGCTTGTTGCAATTTGATTTTTGAAAGAACTGTGTTAGTGGAGCTATCAGAAAAAAATGTATTTTTGACTAGGAGGAGAGAGAGCCCATGTATGTTTGAAAACACACAGAGACCAGGAGTTCACCCAGTATAATTAATATATAAAGTATTTCATACTTACCACATAAATTCTTTCAAGTTTAAATAGCTCATTATATAAACCTGAGGTTTTAAAATTCTGTATCAATACAGATTTCTATATGAGCAGACAACTTAAAGTGACACTAAATTAAAATGGATTTCCACTTTAATGGTCAGGGATTTTAAAGACTTGTCATAAGGGAGAAAAACCTAGGCCATGTTCTTACCTTTTCATGCCAGGTGTGGAATTCTTAAGGGGGGAAAACCCTACATTAAAATTAACAGCATTTTGATCTGTTGGCTGATAACCTCCTTACGCAAAGTACATGAGGTGGATACACAGATGGATTCCTGGAAACTGATAACCAGTCTGAAAGATAAGGGTTAAACCAACTCTGTGCCAAAGCATTACTATAAAACATTTGTGCTCAATTGTGACGAACTGAACAACGCCCCATAAGCTTGCTTTTATAGCCTTCTCTTTGATCCTCTCTTGTTGAGTTAATGTACTCAGGTCTTATCACAGTTCCATCAACAGTACACTGTAGTTTTAAGAGTTTTAGTCAGAGAACTCACATTATACTGTTCCTGACACTATTAAATATAAAGTACGTTATCATTTCCCCTCACTGTAGTGCAGTTTGCTCTTGGTCTCTTTAAATCCTTTATCCCAACAATAATCAAATAGTGTGTGCATCAGTTATGTGTGGGAGCTGAATAAAGAAGCAAATTAGATTGAAGGGGGGGGGGGTCTTGTTAAAACATGATGTAGGCAATTGCCGCCCCACCCCCCAGTTTAGAACAGGGCCTGCACAGAGTGTCACTTTATTTTCTAGGTTTTTAAACCCATAATTACTATGTCATTGTATATCTAGTTATCCTAGGTCTGTGGGCTTTGCAATAAGTGATGCTGTCCAGCATGTTGCCTGCAGAGCACGGAAGACTCTGGGTTGTTCTTTGTTAAGCCCAGCAATAGAGGTATTTTTTTAAAAAATAATGAAAGTTAAGGTGTTAAAAAAAAAATCCTTCATTGTTCTGCTTTAACACAAACAAACCCAGAGCTCTTCAGAACTCCACAGGAGTGTTCTACAAAAGCATCATGATTTAAAGCCTGTACTGGAGTGGCCTATCAGAGGACACAGGCAAGGTCTGTAAGATCTATTGAAGGGCACCAGAAACTAGGCCCAATGTGAAACTGCAGAGTTTTTAAAACTTTAGAATCAAGAATACACATGACCCAACCACTTCTTAACTGTTTTAAGGTAAGAAAGAGCAAGAGAGAAACCCCTGCTCTGCTTTCATAAGAGATTATGGAAGAAAATGAATGCCTTTTACTTTCCTCACAAAAAGCCCCCGGATCTATTTGTCTGCAATTTGGCAAGCTTAATCCACTCTGGAGGAGCTCCTGTACCTGTAAATCTCATCCACTTTGGCCAAAATGAGAAAAGTTATAGCTACTTTTAGGTTCTCCATTATAGTGAATGGGGAAATAGAGGAGCCAAATTATAGATATCTACAGTGGCGTGTACAGTTTGCCTGTGGAAACCCCTAGTAAAATTTATTTATGATGTGAAAAGTTGATCATTAGGTAGTGCTGGGGAAGAGCAGCCCAAGGGCAAGGCTCACATTTTCTCTAGAGTCTAGAGCCAAAAGTGGGGGGAGGGTGGCACAGACAACACCACTGCCCAAGGCTGAGCTTGAAACATGGGTAGTTAGTCAGGGCGGCCTACTTACATTTAGTAGGACTAAGAATTAATGGAGGCTAATAAGAATTGGCTCTGGTTTTATTTCACTTCAGGCCTGTAGGTTGTATAGGCCTGATTGGATAATTGGAGCAAGTGAGTACAAAATTGGTGTTTGAGTTGGTAGGAAACTAGAGTGTACCTTTTCTAAGGCTAACAAAAATATGGAACTAGGTCCGATAAAATATATCTGTTCTAAAGTAATTGTTTTAATGAAGAGTGATGACCCTAAGGAAACTTATATGGAAGTAAATTCCACTAATAGCTGGGAGATTCTCTAACCAAATGGATGTGATTAGGATGAGGTGCTGCTTGCTGTGTCATTACTCTCTAACAATTCTTTAGTTTTCAAATGACTATCAGTATTAAGTTCCAACAGTATTCTTTTTATATGATCTCATTTTAGCATTTTAACATTTTAATTTTAGCATTTTAATGTACAGTTGATTGTATTTACACCCAAACTGTCCTGCAGTAAAAAAGGAGGGGAGATTTTAGAAAGAATTGAAAACAGTATTAAAACCTTTTTTCTTGTTTGATCTATGTGTACGCTTACTTTTATGGATTTTTGGGAAAGCTCACTTAAGGCCATGCATACTTAAGTATTCAGCTGTTCATGATGAGTGGATGATGAATAATACCATCTTTAGATAGCAATAGCATTTTATTGTGTTTCAGTAATAATTTATAATTCAGACAGTCTATACTTTTGCCAGAAGCTGAAGGGAGTCATTCTACATAAAACAGAGAGATTTCATCAATAGAAATGAAGTAGAGCAAAAATGAAATATTGTGTTCACAACAATCTTGTGACATAGGTTTGGCTGAGATGCTGTTGACTTACCCAAGACCATCCATTGTGTTCATGGCTGACTGGTGATTTGAACTTGTATTTCACAGTGCCATACCAAAGTCCAGCCACTGAGCCAAAATGCCTCCCTATTTCATAATCCTTATTATAAGTTAAATACTAGGCAGCATCAACGTAACCTTTATAGCGTACATGTCAAGATGCTGTTGTAGCGATTGGTATTTTGGTGTTTGATGCCTAGTCTTCTCCCATAGTGAGTACTTTGATGGTTGTACCCAATTGTGTATCTTTAAAAATAAAAAAATGTTCTGTGTTGGTAGAACATTATGTTGTAACTTGTAAGTTAAAATAGCCAAGTCTGACATACTGATTGTTGGAGTTTTGGATTGGTCAGTGACACCCCACCCACCCACCAAGCCATATCACATACAGCTTGGCAAATTACCCTCTTTCAAAATATTTCTGTGAGGTGGGGTGATGTTTGAAAGCTAGTTGTGTAACTCTTTGGAGTTGGGACATTAAAGTTTAAAAGAACGTTTTAAAATAATAACTTTTGATTTGCTTCTCCTATGTTCTCCCTTCTGAATGAAGGAAATTGGTGACATTCATGTATGACCTTTGTAAACTGCAGCAGATAGACTGTTCATGCATGAGCCAAAAGCGTTTTCCCCCCTGTCAACAAATAGCTCTCATATATATAATCTTTTCTCATTTTAGATGAGTGACTTTGGAATCAAAAACATGGATCAGGTAGCACCTGTGTGCAATGCATATAGAGGACTGCTCAAGGTGAGTTGTGAAAAACAAACATTTTCAGTAACACTTTAATTTTGCATGCATGAAACTATTTTTACATGCTATAAACAATATACTTCTATTCCAGCTAAAAACTAACATTTTCAGTAACAGTGCAGTAAAGACTATTAGTTTAATTCGATGTTGTGTCATTTGCATATAGGCTTTCTACATTTGAAAAGAGAATAACAGAAACTGTTTTCTTATTTGCTATGCAATTTGAAAGCCAAATCCTGCCTGGTGATCTCACCAAGACAGGTGTATAAAATAAATGCACTGTTGAGATAGCCAAAAGCTTAATGTGCTGGTGTCAAGTAGCATTTTAATGTACAGTTGATTGTATTTACACCCAAACTGTCCTTAGTTTAAAAATTCAAAGTCCTCTATGAGAAGTGCTTTGTCTTTTGTTTTGGCTTACTGTGACATCAACAACTAATGTCTCTTTAAAAATTCCACTATTGATTTCTTTCAATAATGCCTGACATTCAATCCTTTGAGGGAATCGGAGACAGAATAATTTAGCAAAATGAAGCTATGTCTTAATTTAGCAATAAACTGTGCAAGGTTGTATTTTTACTTAGTTAAGACAAAATAATATAAGTGTAGGCATTATGGAAGATGCTTGCTAACCTTTTCTTGGCTGGTAGGCCGGTCACAAACAATATTGAAGGCATATTGGTTGACTTACATTGGCCTTCTGGGCACAGTTCCAACATTGTACAACTGTTCCTCATTTGTTCAGGATTTTTATGTGTCTATGCTTTTAACGTGCTCGTTGTGCTGTTTAGTTTCATATTCAAAACATTTTTTTCAGTACAGCATGCCTTTTACTCACTCTTAATTCTGCTGCATTTTTTCCAGTGACTCAGTACAAGGGTCACTTGTTTACACAAAACACAGGAGTTTCCAGATTATGTTGAAAGTGTTGACTCAGATCTTTTATCAGTTAACATTGAAAGAATTTATGTTGTTAGAAGGCTAGACAGCTGGCTTATTATTAATCATTTCATTTGTACAGCAACTTGCTCAAGTTAAGTTCTTAAAGCTGAATTTTCTTATTGGAGTAATGTCTATATGAACAGTTTCTTTGTTCTAGACTGAATCACATTGACTAAATTAGTGTTGGGCTAAAACCAGCCATTAGAGGCACACATCTGAGAGACGTACTTTGTGCTGGCTTTTCCACCCTGTGATATGCTTTTTTGAATTTAAAGGGTGAAATCAGTAGCAGTGTATTAGAGAAGTTACCCAAAACTGGCACCCAGACTTCATAGATATGCTGCTTCCCTGACCATTTGAATACAAATATATTAATAAAAGCAGTAGAAAGTCAAACACATTGTTCTTGGAAGTCTATCTTAACACCTCAGCAAGCTAACCATTTTAATAATGTGAAAACATTTCAGTGAATGGCTATGTTTGTGAGTTAATAGGTGAAAAAAAATAGTGGAATGTATCAAATCTTTTATATCAGACTTGCTTTACAATGGCTGCTACAAAGATGGTAGTGTTGTATTCTCGTGTGTGTGTGATTTTTGTTTTATCAAATAGGTGCTTATACATATTATACACAATTATACAAGAAAGGTTAGTGTGCAGTTTCTGTATATCAGTATGCAGTTAGTGTGCACTTCATAAAACTATTCTGGTGAATAGCTTCATAAAAAGGAAGTTACTTAGGAAAGTAAATAATTATAAAACCTCAGATTACTGTTCAGATTTCATGTGTGTCTCCCATTGTTTTCTAGAGTCTAGACCATACCTATTCCCCCCTTAATAGAATTTATAGTGCTGTGTGGTCATTCAAATGCGAACAGTGCTTCATAAAATAAAGCAAATCCTTTAAAATAATACCTAAACCTTTGTTAATTCAAATTTCAGATTGTGCTTTTAAAATGTTGCAAGGATATGCTCCATGACATTATGAATCTGAAGATGCTTTTGTACTACTGCTACAGCTTTTAGTAAATCAGGAAATCCAACGTCAATCCTTTGTATGTACTTAGTCAGTTTCAAGGGAAATGATACTGACTAAGAAAGGGCTGCTTAACATAGAATGGAACTGTTAAGATTCCTGGAACAATGAGTTACATAACCATATCACATTTGCTCTATAAACTTGTGCGTGTACTAAAATATCCAAACTGAACTTCTTGTATTTTCTTTTTCAGCGGCAGCCTGCATTTGATTGCTTTGAAGGTGCAAATTCTTTGTTTACTGGATACTTTCCCTCATTAAATGAAGATCAGACAGTCCAGGAAGTGCCAACAGGCCTTGATTCTATTTCTTATGGTAAATACCAGTTTAATAAATGTAACACCACTGTCGTGCTAGTTAATAGAATGGAATACTCTAAACAGGATGTGGTCCGAAGTCACCTGTATGTAGAATTAGAGAAGGCACAATCTGTGGGCATCTCCTCTTATTTATAATAGGATAGCGTTGAAGCAAAGTCATTGCTCATATGTAGCTCCTATTAATTTGAGTACAGTGGAACCTCGACTTACATACAACTTGTCTCGCGGACTTTCCAAGTTGCGTCCATGGCAAACCCAGAAGTAAACACCGGGTTTGCCGCGATTCACTACTGCCGAATGCACATTTGCACAAGACGCCTCTTCTAGCGCACTGTTTTGACCAGCAGACAGACCTCCGGAACGGATTATGTCTGTAAGTAGAGGTTCCACTATAGTGCTTATGTAGGAAATGTCTTGGTAGAGGTGGGCACAGGTATACCCCTCGTAATATAAATTTAAAATTCTCAGTCCAGATTGTGCATGTGGCTCCATTAGCTTGAGTAGCAAAGTACAAAGATGTGCATAGTTGTTGGAATTAATGGCGAAGCCATTACAAGCAAAGGAGCACTATGACTGCTTTCTTGGTCCTAGGCTTGAAACTGATCAGGATGCAAAGTTCATTTAGTTCTTCTGATAATGAAAGTAGTATTTTACTCTGAAAGTCACACTGGCAGGTAGCCTATCAGTAAATGAATTCAGATAGTTCGTCAGAGCCCCAGTTGCAGCAACACTGTTCTTGCCATAATAGTGCTGTACACCTGACGAAATAGTCAATAGAACATAGATAAGCGAAGTATTGTGGTTTTGAAATGATTATAACTCTGTATACCAAAGGCAAACTCTTTCTTACAAAAAGCGAGTTAAAATCATTGATAGCAATGCTGGTGATCCTGTCCTGAAGGAATGCAGAGCTAAATAACAAGTTCGGAATAATTACTATGTTTCTGCAAACAATTCTAAACACGGTTACTTTATGTTCTTTTCTAGTGTTGAAATATTGCTAGTCTCTTCTAATGCCACGTCGCTGGCAACTTCTGTAAAGAATACAGTTGGGTCCAAAATCTATATTAATAACAAAGCATTGCTTCAGTTGAGAAAGAAGAAACTTAAACATTTCCCCCCTTTCCCTTTTCTAAAGTATTGCAACTCTTCTGCCTTTCAGAATCAAACAGCTGTGAATTGCCTCTCTTAACCCCATGCAGTAAGGCTGTGATGAGTCAGGCCTTAAAAGCAACTTTCAGTGGTTTCACAAAGGAACAGCGCAGACTGGGTATTCCAAATAGTAAGTACTTTATTTCTAATGCAAAAGACTACACTGATTAGCCTTAGAAAGGTAGTTTTACCAGTAAACAAAATGAGAGTTTCTGAACTAAACTAAATGCTTGCAAATGATCTTTTGAGGATTGTAGCCTGAGCTTGGTGTAGGTTTAGTTTACTGGATGCTTCTCAAAAGAATATATGGAGAGGCGTTAGTAAAAGAGGCAGCAGCCAGTAGGCATAAGTGTGTGTCCTGCAGAGAGTTTCCTTAATGTTAATTTGTTTGTCTTGCTCCTTGCAGATCCGTGGTTATGGTCACATCATCAGGTGTGCCAGTGGCTTATCTGGGCCACCAATGAATTTAGTTTGGTAAATGTGAACTTTGAGAGGTTTGCCATGGATGGGCAAGAGTTGTGCAGACTGGGAAAGGAGCGCTTCTTGGAATTGGCACCTGATTATGTGGGTGATATTCTCTGGGAACATCTGGATCAAATGATAAAAGGTAAATAAGTCTAACCAGAGTAGTGGCATGAGCCAGGAAACATATGACAAGTTTTGTTTGGGGGCAGTGGATGGTAAACTTGCAAAAGTAAATGCTAAACTTTTTGTTAAGTGTTATACAAATGTCACATGTTGCCTTTTAACAGATGAAAATTCCCCTGTCCAAAATGTATAAACAAATACTTTTTCTATTTCCAGACAGTGAAGAAAAGCCACAAGATCAGTATATGGAAAACGCCCATCTCACTTCATCCATGCACTGGGTCAACAACAACACATTAGGTAAGTATCTTTAATTAGGCTAATTACAACAGTTAAGGAAAGCTGGAAAGACTGAATTTCCTTTTGATGTCAGTAGATAGCCAATTTCATACCTGTGCTGTACAGAGTATACACCCTGGATGAAATTGCATGTGCATATTCAGCAATCTACAGAAAGTTGCTTTATATACCTTTTACTTTCAGACGGGTGAGGGAGGTAGTCAAGTTATTTGGGGAGGGGTGTATGTTTTTTTGCCAGGAACTGGTGATAAATGGAATGGATATGCTTCAAAATGCTGATGTGTTAGGACTAGAAACTTAAAGGAAAAACCCCAATATATTTGCCTGGGGAGAGGTGAGAAGGTTATAGATGCCAGGGGAGATTGAGTTGACCAATTGTCATGTTTGGCATTTGACATTGTGCTAACAAGTGTTAGGGCCATACATGTATTGCTCTACTTGACCTCTGATACTGTTCTAGGGGAGTCTGCAATGAGTATTATAAAAACAAATGTGCATTTCCCCCCCAGGTATTAACATAGAACAAGCACAGTATTGTGCT
>NW_028293233.1:0-38675 GCF_964106645.2 Podarcis pityusensis
GTCCTTTCCTCACCGTTGCGAGCAGGTCATCTATCTTGGGCATGGGAAAGGCTGTGGGCTTGGTTTTCGAGTTCAAAATTCTATAGTCCACCACAAGCCTTTTTTGGGGCGTGTCCTTCTTCTTCACAAAGAATACAGGACTGCCCCCCACTGCCTTCGACTCCTGGATGAAACCGCGCTTCAAGTTGAGGTCTATGAACTCCCTGAGTTCCTGCAGCTCGTCTTCAGACATGGAATACAGTTTCCCGGTTGGCAGCGTCGCCCCTGGCAGGAGGTCAATCTTGCAGTCATAGGACCTGTGGGGAGGCAGCTTGTCCGCTTCCTTCTCGCAGAAAACCTCCAAAAACGCTGCGTACTTGAGTGGCACTGCTTGCAGCGTGCCTAATTGTAGCTGCGGGTCATCCTCTTCCCCTTCTGGGCTAGGCAGAATGCAATGTTCCGCACAGTATGAGGAGCCGAAGGTCAGTTGTCGCTGGTACCACGCCAATGCTGGGCTGTGCCTGTGCAGCCAACTCATGCCTAATACTATAGGCGTGTCCGACAGTTGGGTGACATTGAAGCTGATGACTTCTCAGTGATTCCCAATTTGCATCACCATCGGAGGCGTTTGCTGCACCACCTGCCCCCCCAGCAATTCCCTGCCATCCACCGTGACAACCTTCAGAGGCAGCGTGGCTGGCAGGAGTGCTATGTTGTGCTCTTGAATGAAATCCAGTCCTATGAAGTCTGCGTTACTACCAGAGTCAATGGTAATCGGCACTTCCATAGTGAGTCCATTGGGTAGTTGGAGCGATGCTGTGAGCTGCACCACTGGTTTGGGCGGGAGGGGGTCTGTGGGCTGCAAAATCTCTGGGGACGGCTTCATTGACTTGTCTGGCTGGGCCCCAGTGCCTCTTCCTCCAACCAGACTCTGTCGTTTCCCTGCTGTGGTTCTCTCTGCTGAGTTGCGTCTGTTACTGTTGCTGAGGCTGCAGTGTGCTTGTGGAGCCTCTGGGGACACTCTTTCGCCATGTGCTGAGCACTGTCGCAGATGTAGCACTTCCTGTTCCCTCTAGGAGGCTTCGCTTTGACTGCTCCCGGTGTTAGGGCTCTGGTTGCTGACTGAGCCCTGGCGCTTCCAATCTCCATCGGTTCCTCTCCCCCTCCCTGCGGAGGTGTGGATTGCGCACGCGCTGCATCCTTGGGAAAGAGGGGAGGTGCTCTCACTGGCGTACGTCCCCAACGTCCTTCTTCTCTGTTCCATGGACGTTCTTCCAGACGCACCCCAATTTGCAGCGCCCGCCGGACAACCTCCTGAGTGCTCTTTGGTCTCTCCCCCCTTGCAATCTCATCTTTCACATTTGCATTCAAGCCTTCCCAAAAAAGGTCTCTGGCTGGGGCAGAATCCTTCTCCCATCCCAGCGCATGGACTAACGCAAAAAAGCGGGAATGGTACTGCCTTACACTGGCTCTGCCTTGTTTGAGCCCATGTATGTCTCTTCTGGCGATATCAATGTCTATATTTGATAAAAAACACGAATCCATCGCTTTAATGAATGCATCCGCATTTTGGAGCGCCGGATCCTTATCTCTCCACAGATTGCGCAGCCACGCTTTAGCTTCCCCATGCAAATGGGACAAGATAAACCCCACCTTCTCTTGCTCATCTCTAAAGTCTTTATCCAGCAGTTCCAGCGCAAACAGCACGTCTGCTCGGAAGTTAGGGTACTGCTGCAAATTCCCATCGAAATGAGATACCAGGCTGCCTCCTCTTTTCCCCAGCCCAATCCCCTCTGATTTGGGTCCCGGTTGCCCCTGCTTAGCAAGCACTTCCAACCTGGCTTGGAGATCCCTGCAGGCGGCAGCCGCTTCCTCTTCCCTTTTCCTGGATGCGAGTACCTCCGCGTTGAGTTGTGTCACTGCATCTTGCAGGGCTGCTAGTTGCTGTTCTGTAGTCATCTTGCCTGACTTTTGTGAGCTCGCGAAGCACCAATCTTCTTCCCTCGCTGCGTCCACTCACGTTACGAGGTTTTTGGTGCAAAACTTTTTGAGATGGAGCTTACTGTCAGAGCTGGCTCCAGGTCCCAGCTCACAGAGGACCAACGCTAGCCGGCAGTAATGTACAAAAGTCTTTATTGAAGTACAGTTTCCATTTTCAAGCCGCAGCGCCCCAGCTCTACGTCTAGGGGTTAGATGGGCGAAGCTCCATCTGAGTCTCCGCCCCCTGTACACCAGTTTAAGATTCTAGCCTTACTCCACCTCTTACGTCTCTCCTTTCTCCTCTGGGTCCTGCTACCCCCCGGGGTCCCTTCCTTCCTGGATTCTTCTGACGCTGACGTTGACCCCCCTGACTCCTCCCCCTCTTTTCGGCGGGCTTTGGGACCTGGCTCCCTATCCGGGCTGCCAACTGCGCCGCCCTCCTGTACATTTGAACTTGGCGCGCGCGCCCAGCCTTCAACCTTCCTCTCGACCGTTTCCTCGCTCCCCGATGGAGGCGTGGCCAATCCTGACTCATGTCCTCCCACTGGCAGTGCGCCGCCTGATCCCGATGCCTGGGACTCCTCCCCCCTACTGCACTCTGGTGTGGACGCTGGTCCTGATTTCCAACTGCTGCTCTCTGAGTCCCCTCTGGCCCCTTCTTCCTGGGGTGTCCCCCTCGGCACCCCCCTTGCTCTGACCATGGGAGCCCCTTTCTGTGAATCTTCCGATTCGCTGGAAAGACTCAGAGACCTCGGACCGCTGTCATCGCTAACATTTCCTTCGGACTCCTCCCCCTCGCTCTCTATTTCCTCCCTTTCCTGTGCCTCTGCTCCTGAACCCCTGACATCCATCCCCCCCTCGAAGCCCCCCCTTCCCCCCTCCCCTCCTTCAGGTGTGGGTACTGGGTGCTCCGTCGTTGTGGGGGTGAGTGCCGGATACAGTTCGTCCCCCGTGGCGTGCATCCAGCCAGATAAGTCCGGCTCGTCCTCCGTGCTCTCGCCGACCTCAATTTCCTCTGCTTCCATCTCTTTGCCGCCGTGCTCGAACCCAAGGTCCTCCCCCAACACGTCCATGTCCGTCTCTCCCCCGGTCTCCTCCGGGGACGTTGCCTGCCAAGGACCCCCCAGCCACTTCCTGCGCCACTGCTCCTCTGGTCGATCGTCCCACCAATAGGAACGGTCTGAGGCAGACCCCGAGGGTGATCCCTCCGGGGAACGTGTTTCTAGTGCCGGTTCCTCGTCCGAGGTGAAGCCCTGGAATGTGCTAGCTGAAAATGTGGGTGTGAAAAGCCAGTCGTCGAAATACTCGGCTGGCATGGGCCTGTGTGGGAAAAGGGCATGAAACTCGTCCTTGAGAAGAGGTTCGTCCAAGGCATAGTCTGGCACCCAACTGTTGGCGCTGGCCGGGGTACCTTCTCTGGCGAGAAGATATTCTACTCCCTCTTCCCCCCATCTCGAGTCTAAAATCTCTGTGACTTCGTTGACGGGTTCCCGCCTTGGCGACCCCCCCCTTGTGGGCGTTTCCCTGAACGGGTCTGGTGCCGTGCCTGGCTCCTGAAATCTATGAGGTGCTTTGTAGGGCGTGAGCACTGATCTATGGAAAACTGGGTGCATTCTGGATCCCTCCGGCAGTGTCAACCGGAAGGCCACTGGATTGACCTGTGCCTCGACTTGGTAGGGTCCTAGCTGCTTATGCCCTAGCTTCTTCTTCGCTAACGATCTGGCTGGCACTGCCTGGGCTGCTAACCAAACCCAGTCTCCCACCTGTATGTCTTCCCCAACCCTTCTGTGCTTGTCAGCCTGCAGTTTGTATGCGTGCTTTGCTAGTTCTAACTGCCTCCGAAGCTGTTCGTGAACCTCCTGCAACTCTGATGCTAAGGCTTCCGCTGCCTGTGGCTCCCCCTCCCCCGCTCTCGCTAATCCCGGGAAGGTTCTGGGATGCCTCCCGTTGTTGGCGAAGAACGGTGTCACCCCCGTGGACACGTGCTTCGTGTTGTTGTAGGCGAACTCAGCGAGCGGCAGGTAGTCCACCCATGTTGCCGGCTGCTGATTTGCGTAGCATCGCAGGTACTGCTGCATGATGGCGTTGACTCGCTCCGCTTGTCCGTTCGTCTGCGGGTGTCTCGCCGACGCTAGGTTGATCTTGACGTTCAGGAAACCCATCAGCTTCTGCCAGAAGTTCGAGATGAACTGTCGCCCCCGGTCGGACAGGATAGACCGTGGCAGACCGTGAACCCTGAACACGTGGTCTATGAACAGTTTGGCGGTCTGTTCCGCCGTGGCCACCTTCGCGCACGGAATGAAGTGGGCCATTTTGGTGAACATGTCCACCACCACTAGCACTGCCGTCTTGCCCCTCGAGCTGGGTAGATCCGTGACAAAGTCCAGGGCCACCCTCTCCCACGGTTCGAGCGGTGTCTGCAGCGGTTCGAGCAGTCCCGCCGGCGGTTTGTGCACTGACTTGGCCCTTTGGCAGGTGTCGCACCTCGAGACGTAATCCGCGACTTCCCCCCGCATCTTGGGCCACCAAAAATCTCTGGCTACTAATTCTACCGTCTTCTCTTTGCCAAAGTGCCCGGCGGTGGGTGCGTCGTGCAACTGCTGCAGTACTTTCGCGCGGAGGTCGTCTCCCGGTACGTAGAGGGCCCCTCTGCGGATGAGCAATCCGTCGCGTATCTGGAACTCGTCGTCCTCCGCCGTGCCCCTTTGCACCTCCTCCATCTTGGCTTGTGCGAAGGGGTCCTTCTGCAGTGCTCGACGTACAGCATCCAGGTCCACGGTTGCTGAAGCGCACGCCCACGCTTTCGGTGCGAAAATGTGCTTGGCCGCTGCTGGTGCCGCCTCCTCGAGGTATTGCGGCTTTCTGGACAGTGCATCCGCCATGATGTTGTTGTCGCCTGGGATGTACTGTATCCTGAAGTCGAAATCCGCAAAGAACTCCGCCCATCGTATGTGCCTCTGGTTCAGGAACCTTGCCGTGCGCCAGTACTCCAGGTTTTTATGGTCCGTGCGGACCTGCACTGTGTGTTTGGCTCCAATGAGGAAGTGCCGCCACGCCTTGAATGCTGCATGAATGGCCAGCAACTCCCTGTCCCAGATGGCGTAGTTCTGCTCTGACTTGCTGAGCTTCCTGGAGTAGAAGGCACACGGTCTCCAGTCCCCATGCGGGTCTTGCTGCAACAGTACTGCCCCCACGGCTCTGTCTGAGGCGTCCGTTTCAACCCTCATCGGTCTGCTGGGATTCACATGCAGTAGCTGCTCTTCGGACGAGAAGAGACGCTTGAGTTTCTGAAAGGACTGCTCCGCTTGCTCCGTCCAGATGAACTTCTTCTTCTTGGAGCTGAGCGTGTCGGTAATGGCCGCCGTCTGCATCGCGAACCCCTTGATGAACTTGCGGTAAAAGTTGGCGAAACCGACAAACCGCTGGACCTCCTTCCGATTGCGCGGGCTCTTCCAGTCCAACACTGAGCGAACCTTGGCGCTGTCCATGGCGAGCCCCTTGTCCGACAACTTGTAGCCCAGGAAATCTACCTCCTTCATGTCGAACTGGCACTTCTCCAGCTTGGCGTACAGCCTGTGCTCCTGCAGTCTCTGCAGAACTTCCTTGACGTCTCCCTCGTGGGTCTCCTCTGATTCTGAAAATATCAGGATGTCGTCCAGGAAGCAGACGCATTTCTTGTAGAGGAGACCCGCCAATACGTGATGCATGAAGGCTTGAAAACAGTGGGAGCCATTTTGTAATCCAAAGGGCATAACTCTGTATTCATAGGTGCCCAGGGGCGTGAACATGGCAGTCTTCCATTCGTCGCCCTCCCGTATGCGAATCAGGTTGTACGCCCCTCGCAGATCCAACTTTGTGAAAACGCGTCCTTTCCTCACCGTTGCGAGCAGGTCATCTATCTTGGGCATGGGAAAGGCTGTGGGCTTGGTTTTCGAGTTCAAAATTCTATAGTCCACCACAAGCCTTTTTTGGGGCGTGTCCTTCTTCTTCACAAAGAATACAGGACTGCCCCCCACTGCCTTCGACTCCTGGATGAAACCGCGCTTCAAGTTGAGGTCTATGAACTCCCTGAGTTCCTGCAGCTCGTCTTCAGACATGGAATACAGTTTCCCGGTTGGCAGCGTCGCCCCTGGCAGGAGGTCAATCTTGCAGTCATAGGACCTGTGGGGAGGCAGCTTGTCCGCTTCCTTCTCGCAGAAAACCTCCAAAAACGCTGCGTACTTGAGTGGCACTGCTTGCAGCGTGCCTAATTGTAGCTGCGGGTCATCCTCTTCCCCTTCTGGGCTAGGCAGAATGCAATGTTCCGCACAGTATGAGGAGCCGAAGGTCAGTTGTCGCTGGTACCACGCCAATGCTGGGCTGTGCCTGTGCAGCCAACTCATGCCTAATACTATAGGCGTGTCCGACAGTTGGGTGACATTGAAGCTGATGACTTCTCAGTGATTCCCAATTTGCATCACCATCGGAGGCGTTTGCTGCACCACCTGCCCCCCCAGCAATTCCCTGCCATCCACCGTGACAACCTTCAGAGGCAGCGTGGCTGGCAGGAGTGCTATGTTGTGCTCTTGAATGAAATCCAGTCCTATGAAGTCTGCGTTACTACCAGAGTCAATGGTAATCGGCACTTCCATAGTGAGTCCATTGGGTAGTTGGAGCGATGCTGTGAGCTGCACCACTGGTTTGGGCGGGAGGGGGTCTGTGGGCTGCAAAATCTCTGGGGACGGCTTCATTGACTTGTCTGGCTGGGCCCCAGTGCCTCTTCCTCCAACCAGACTCTGTCGTTTCCCTGCTGTGGTTCTCTCTGCTGAGTTGCGTCTGTTACTGTTGCTGAGGCTGCAGTGTGCTTGTGGAGCCTCTGGGGACACTCTTTCGCCATGTGCTGAGCACTGTCGCAGATGTAGCACTTCCTGTTCCCTCTAGGAGGCTTCGCTTTGACTGCTCCCGGTGTTAGGGCTCTGGTTGCTGACTGAGCCCTGGCGCTTCCAATCTCCATCGGTTCCTCTCCCCCTCCCTGCGGAGGTGTGGATTGCGCACGCGCTGCATCCTTGGGAAAGAGGGGAGGTGCTCTCACTGGCGTACGTCCCCAACGTCCTTCTTCTCTGTTCCATGGACGTTCTTCCAGACGCACCCCAATTTGCAGTGCCCGCCGGACAACCTCCTGAGTGCTCTTTGGTCTCTCCCCCCTTGCAATCTCATCTTTCACATTTGCATTCAAGCCTTCCCAAAAAAGGTCTCTGGCTGGGGCAGAATCCTTCTCCCATCCCAGCGCATGGACTAACGCAAAAAAGCGGGGATGGTACTGCCTTACACTGGCTCTGCCTTGTTTGAGCCCATGTATGTCTCTTCTGGCGATATCAATGTCTATATTTGATAAAAAACACGAATCCATCGCTTTAATGAATGCATCCGCATTTTGGAGCGCCGGATCCTTATCTCTCCACAGATTGCGCAGCCACGCTTTAGCTTCCCCATGCAAATGGGACAAGATAAACCCCACCTTCTCTTGCTCATCTCTAAAGTCTTTATCCAGCAGTTCCAGCGCAAACAGCACGTCTGCTCGGAAGTTAGGGTACTGCTGCAAATTCCCATCGAAATGAGATACCAGGCTGCCTCCTCTTTTCCCCAGCCCAATCCCCTCTGATTTGGGTCCCGGTTGCCCCTGCTTAGCAAGCACTTCCAACCTGGCTTGGAGATCCCTGCAGGCGGCAGCCGCTTCCTCTTCCCTTTTCCTGGATGCGAGTACCTCCGCGTTGAGTTGTGTCACTGCATCTTGCAGGGCTGCTAGTTGCTGTTCTGTAGTCATCTTGCCTGACTTTTGTGAGCTCGCGAAGCACCAATCTTCTTCCCTCGCTGCGTCCACTCACGTTACGAGGTTTTTGGTGCAAAACTTTTTGAGATGGAGCTTACTGTCAGAGCTGGCTCCAGGTCCCAGCTCACAGAGGACCAACGCTAGCCGGCAGTAATGTACAAAAGTCTTTATTGAAGTACAGTTTCCATTTTCAAGCCGCAGCGCCCCAGCTCTACGTCTAGGGGTTAGATGGGCGAAGCTCCATCTGAGTCTCCGCCCCCTGTACACCAGTTTAAGATTCTAGCCTTACTCCACCTCTTACGTCTCTCCTTTCTCCTCTGGGTCCTGCTACCCCCCGGGGTCCCTTCCTTCCCGGATTCTTCTGACGCTGACGTTGACCCCCCTGACTCCTCCCCCTCTTTTCGGCGGGCTTTGGGACCTGGCTCCCTATCCGGGCTGCCAACTGCGCCGCCCTCCTGTACATTTGAACTTGGCGCGCGCGCCCAGCCTTCAACCTTCCTCTCGACCGTTTCCTCGCTCCCCGATGGAGGCGTGGCCAATCCTGACTCATGTCCTCCCACTGGCAGTGCGCCGCCTGATCCCGATGCCTGGGACTCCTCCCCCCTACTGCACTCTGGTGTGGACGCTGGTCCTGATTTCCAACTGCTGCTCTCTGAGTCCCCTCTGGCCCCTTCTTCCTGGGGTGTCCCCCTCGGCACCCCCCTTGCTCTGACCATGGGAGCCCCTTTCTGTGAATCTTCCGATTCGCTGGAAAGACTCAGAGACCTCGGACCGCTGTCATCGCTAACATTTCCTTCGGACTCCTCCCCCTCGCTCTCTATTTCCTCCCTTTCCTGTGCCTCTGCTCCTGAACCCCTGACAGCGCGGCTTAGCGATTTTTTCAAAAAAGTTGTTCAGACGCCGAGGGATAATTCTGTTTCCGATGAGAAAAACCCATCTGTTTCCACCGAAAAACCTTTCAGGGGATCGTTAGCAACAGTTTGGCACCATTTTTGAGTGAATTCCAAAATGTCAGATTTTTGCTGAAATCGTGACCGCGCGGCTTAGGGATTTTTTCAAAAAAAATTGTTCAGACGTCGAGGGCTAATTCTGTTTCCGATGAGAAAAACCCATCTGTTTCCACCGAAAAACCTTTCAGGGGATAGTTTGCAACAGTTTGGCACCATTTTTGAGTGAATTGAATAACATCAGATTTTTGCTGAAATTGGGACCGCGCGGCTTAGGAATTTTTTCAAAAAAAAGGTGTTTAGACGTCGAGGGCTAATTCTGTTTCCGATGAGAAAAACCCATCTGTTTCCACTGGAAAACCTTTCAGGGGATCGTTTGCAACAGTTTGGCACCATTTTTGAGTGAATTCCAGAACGTCTGATTTTTGCTGAAATTGTGACCGCGCGGCTTAGGGATTTTTTCAGAAAAAGTTGTTCAGACGTCGAGGGCTAATTCTGTTTCCGATGAGAAAAACCCATCTGTTTCCACCGAAAAACCTTTCAGGGGTTCGTTTGCAACAGTTTGGCAACATTTTTGAATGAATTCCAGAAAGTGAGATTTTTGCTGAAATTGTGACCGCGCGGCTTAGGGATTTTTTCAGAAAAAGTTGTTCAGAAGTCGAGGGCTAATTCTGTTTCCGATGAGAAAAACCCATCTGTTTCCACCGAAAAACCTTTCAGGGTATCGTTTGCTACAGTTTGGCAACATTTTTGAATGAATTCCAGAAAGTGAGATTTTTGCTGAAATTGTGACCGCGCGGCTTAGGGATTTTTTCCATGAAAAGTTGTTTAGACGTCGAGGGCTAATTCTGTTTCCGATGAGAAAAACCCATCTGTTTCTACCGAAAAACCTTTCAGGGGATCGTTTGCAACAGTTTGGTACCATTTTTGAGTGAATTCCAGAACATCAGATTTTTGCTGAAATTGTGACCAAGCTGCTTCGGGATTTTTTCAAAAAAAAGGTGTTTAGACGTTGTGGGCGAATTCTGTTTCCGATGAGAAAAACCCATCTGTTTCCACCGGAAAACCTTTCAGGGGATCGTTTGCAACAGGTTGACACCATTTTTGAGTGAATTCCAGAACGTCAGATTTTTGCTGAAATTGTGACCGCGCGGCTTAGGGATTTTTTCAGAAAAAGTTGTTAAGACGTCGAGGGCTAATTCTGTTTGCGATGATAAAAATCCATCTTTTTCCACCGAAAAACCTTTCATGGGATCGTTTGCAACAGTTTGGCAACATTTTTGAGTGAATTCCAAAATGTCAGATTTTTGCTGAAATTGTGACCGCGCGGCTTAGGGATTTTTTCAGAAAAAGTTGTTCAGAAGTCGAGGGCTAATTCTCTTTCCGATGAGAAAAACTCATCTGTTTCCACCGAAAAACCTTTCAGGGGATCGTTTGCAACAGTTTGGCACCATTTTTGAGTGAATTCCAAAATGTCAGATTTTTGCTGAAATTGTGACCGCGCGGCTTAGGGATTTTTTCAGAAAAAGCTGTTCAGACGTCGAGGGATAATTCTGTTTCCGGTGAGAAAAGCCCATCTGTTTCCACCGAAAAACCTTTCAGGGGATCGTTTGCAACAGTTTGGCACCATTTTTGAGTGAATTCTAAAATGTCAGATTTTTGCTGAAATTGTGACCGCGCGGCTTAGGGATTTTTTCAAAAAAAGTTGCTCAGACGTCGAGGGCTAATTCTGTTTCCGATGAGAAAAACCCATCTGTTTCCACCAAAAAACCTTTCAGGGGATCGTTTGCAACAGTTTGGCACCATTTTTGAGTGAATTCCAAAATGTCAGATTTTTGCTGAAATTGTGACCGCGCGGCTTAGGGATTTTTTCAGAAAAAGTTGTTCAGACGTCGAGGGATAATTCTGTTTCCGGTGAGAAAAGCCCATCTGTTTCCACCGAAAAACCTTTCAGGGGATCGTGTGAAACAGTTTGGCACCATTTTTGAGTGAATTCCAGAACGTCAGATTTTTGCTGAAATGGTAACCGCGCGGCTTAGGGATTTTTTCAGAAAAAGTTGTTCAGACGTCGAGGGCTAATTCTGTTTCCGATGAGAAAAACCCATCTGTTTCCACCGAAAAACCTTTCAGGGGATCGTTTGCAACAGTTTGGCACCATTTTTGAGTGAATTCCAAAATGTCAGATTTTTGCTGAAATTGTGACAGCGCGGCTTAGGGATTTTCTCAAAAAAATATTTTTCCGCAATTTCTGAATTCGAGGGCTAATTCCGTTTCCGATCATAAAAATCCATCTGTTTCCACCGAAAAACCTTTCAGGGGTTCGTTTGCAACAGTTTGGCACCATTTTTGAGTGAATTCCAGAACGTCAGATTTTTGCTGAAATTGTGACCGCGCGGCTTAGGGATTTTCTCAAAAAAATATTTTTCCGCAATTTCAGACGTCGAGGGCTAATTCTGTTTCCGCTGATAAAAATCCATCTGTTTCCACCGAAAAAACTTTCAGGGGATTGTTTGCAACAGTTTGGCATCATTTTTGATTGAATTCCAAAATGTCAGATTTTTGCTGAATTTGTGACCGCGCGGGTTAGGGATTTTTTCAGAAAAAGTTGTTCAGACGTCGAGGGCTAATTCTGTTTCCGATGAGAAAAACCCATCTGTTTCCACCGAAAAACCTTTCAGGGTATCGTTTGCAACAGTTTGGCAACATTTTTGAATGAATTCCAGAAAGTGAGATTTTTGCTGAAATTGTGACCGCGCGGCTTAGGGATTTTTTCCATGAAAAGTTGTTTAGACGTCGAGGGCTAATTCTGTTTCCGATGAGAAAAATCCATCTTTTTCCACCGAAAAACCTTTCAGGGGTTCCTTTGCAACAGTTTGGCACCATTTTTGAGTGAATTCCAAAACGTCAGATTTTTGCTGAAATTGTGACCGCGCGGCTTAGGGATTTTTTCAGAAAGAGTTGTTCAGAAGTCGAGGGCTAATTCTGTTTCCGATGAGAAAAACTCATCTGTTTCCACCGAAAAACCTTTCAGGGGATCGTTTGCAACAGTTTGGCACCATTTTTGAGTGAATTCCAGAACGTCAGATTTTTGCTGAAATTGTGACCTCGCGGCTTAGGGATTTTCTCAAAAAAATATTTTTCCGCAATTTCAGACGTCGAGGGCTAATTCTTTTTCCGCTGATAAAATTCCATCTGTTTCCGCCGAAAAACCTTTCAGGGGATTGTTTGCAACAGTTTGGCAACATTTTTGAGTGAATTTCAAAATGTCAGATTTTTGCTGAAATTGTGACCGCGCGGCTTAGGGATTTTTTCAAAAAAAGTTGCTCAGACGTCGAGGGATAATTCTGTTTCCGATGAGAAAAACCCATCTGTTTCCACCAAAAAACCTTTCAGGGGATCGTTTGCAACAGTTTGGCACCATTTTTGAGTGAATTCCAAAATGTCAGATTTTTGCTGAAATTGTGACCGCGCGGCTTAGGGATTTTTTCAGAAAAAGCTGTTCAGACGTCGAGGGATAATTCTGTTTCCGGTGAGAAAAGCCCATCTGTTTCCACCGAAAAACCTTTCAGGGGATCGTGTGAAACAGTTTGGCACCATTTTTGAGTGAATTCCAGAACGTCAGATTTTTGCTGAAATGGTAACCGCGCGGCTTAGGGATTTTTTCAGAAAAAGTTGTTCAGACGTCGAGGGCTAATTCTGTTTCCGATGAGAAAAACCCATCTGTTTCCACCGAAAAACCTTTCAGGGGATCGTTTGCAACAGTTTGGCACCATTTTTGAGTGAATTCCAAAATGTCAGATTTTTGCTGAAATTGTGACCGCGCGGCTTAGGGATTTTCTCAAAAAAATATTTTTCCGCAATTTCTGAATTCGAGGGCTAATTCTGTTTCCGATCATAAAAATCCATCTGTTTCCACCGAAAAACCTTTCAGGGGTTCGTTTGCAACAGTTTGGCACCATTTTTGAGTGAATTCCAGAACGTCAGATTTTTGCTGAAATTGTGACCGCGCGGCTTAGGGATTTTCTCAAAAAAATATTTTTCCGCAATTTCAGACGTCGAGGGCTAATTCTGTTTCCGCTGATAAAAATCCATCTGTTTCCACCGAAAAAACTTTCAGGGGATTGTTTGCAACAGTTTGGCATCATTTTTGATTGAATTCCAAAATGTCAGATTTTTGCTGAATTTGTGACCGCGCGGGTTAGGGATTTTTTCAGAAAAAGTTGTTCAGACGTCGAGGGCTAATTCTGTTTCCGATGAGAAAAACCCATCTGTTTCCACCGAAAAACCTTTCAGGGTATCGTTTGCAACAGTTTGGCAACATTTTTGAATGAATTCCAGAAAGTGAGATTTTTGCTGAAATTGTGACCGCGCGGCTTAGGGATTTTTTCCATGAAAAGTTGTTTAGACGTCGAGGGCTAATTCTGTTTCCGATGAGAAAAATCCATCTTTTTCCACCGAA
Organism: Podarcis pityusensis; assembly: GCF_964106645.2. Taxonomy (NCBI): domain Eukaryota; kingdom Metazoa; phylum Chordata; class Lepidosauria; order Squamata; family Lacertidae; genus Podarcis; species Podarcis pityusensis. Next base: position 13,175 of record NW_028293233.1, read on the forward strand.
AAACCTTTCAGGGGTTCCTTTGCAACAGTTTGGCACCATTTTTGAGTGAATTCCAAAACGTCAGATTTTTGCTGAAATTGTGACCGCGCGGCTTAGGGATTTTTTCAGAAAGAGTTGTTCAGAAGTCGAGGGCTAATTCTTTTTCCGATGAGAAAAACTCATCTGTTTCCACCGAAAAACCTTTCAGGGGATCGTTTGCAACAGTTTGGCACCATTTTTGAGTGAATTCCAGAACGTCAGATTTTTGCTGAAATTGTGACCTCGCGGCTTAGGGATTTTCTCAAAAAAATATTTTCCCGCAATTTCAGACGTCGAGGGCTAATTCTTTTTCCGCTGATAAAATTCCATCTGTTTCCGCCGAAAAACCTTTCAGGGGATTGTTTGCAACAGTTTGGCAACATTTTTGAGTGAATTTCAAAATGTCAGATTTTTGCAGAAATTGTGACCGCGCGGCTTCGGGATTTTTTCAGAAAAAGTTGTTCAGACGCCGAGGGATAATTCTGTTTCCGATGAGAAAAACCCATCTGTTTCCACCGAAAAACCTTTCAGGGGTTCGTTTGCAACAGTTTGGCACCATTTTTGAGTGAATTCCAGAACGTCAGATTTTTACTGAAATTGTGACCGCGCGGCTTAGGGATTTTCTCAAAAAAATATTTTTCCGCAATTTCTGAATTCGAGGGCTACTTCTGTTTCCGATCATAAAAATCCATCTGTTTCCACCGAAAAACCTTTCAGGGGTTCGTTTGCAACAGTTTGGCACCATTTTTGAGTGAATTCCAGAACGTCAGATTTTTGCTGAAATTGTGACCGCGCGGCTTAGGGATTTTCTCAAAAAAATATTTTTCCGCAATTTCAGACGTCGAGGGCTAATTCTGTTTCCGCTGATAAAAATCCATCTGTTTCCACCGAAAAAACTTTCAGGGGATTGTTTGCAACAGTTTGGCATCATTTTTGATTGAATTCCAAAATGTCAGATTTTTGCTGAATTTGTGACCGCGCGGGTTAGGGATTTTTTCAGAAAAAGTTGTTCAGACGTCGAGGGCTAATTCTGTTTCCGATGAGAAAAACCCATCTGTTTCCACCGAAAAACCTTTCAGGGTATCGTTTGCAACAGTTTGGCAACATTTTTGAATGAATTCCAGAAAGTGAGATTTTTGCTGAAATTGTGACCGCGCGGCTTAGGGATTTTTTCCATGAAAAGTTGTTTAGACGTCGAGGGCTAATTCTGTTTCCGATGAGAAAAATCCATCTTTTTCCACCGAAAAACCTTTCAGGGGTTCCTTTGCAACAGTTTGGCACCATTTTTGAGTGAATTCCAGAACGTCAGATTTTTGCTGAAATTGTGACCGCGCGGCTTAGGTATTTTTTCAGAAAGAGTTGTTCAGAAGTCGAGGGCTAATTCTGTTTCCGATGAGAAAAACTCATCTGTTTCCACCGAAAAACCTTTCAGGGGATCGTTTGCAACAGTTTGGCACCATTTTTGAGTGAATTCCAGAACGTCAGATTTTTGCTGAAATTGTGACCTCGCGGCTTAGGGATTTTCTCAAAAAAATATTTTCCCGCAATTTCAGACGTCGAGGGCTAATTCTTTTTCCGCTGATAAAATTCCATCTGTTTCCGCCGAAAAACCTTTCAGGGGATTGTTTGCAACAGTTTGGCAACATTTTTGAGTGAATTTCAAAATGTCAGATTTTTGCAGAAATTGTGACCGCGCGGCTTCGGGATTTTTTCAGAAAAAGTTGTTCAGACGCCGAGGGATAATTCTGTTTCCGATGAGAAAAACCCATCTGTTTCCACCGAAAAACCTTTCAGGGGTTCGTTTGCAACAGTTTGGCACCATTTTTGAGTGAATTCCAGAACGTCAGATTTTTACTGAAATTGTGACCGCGCGGCTTAGGGATTTTCTCAAAAAAATATTTTTCCGCAATTTCTGAATTCGAGGGCTAATTCTGTTTCCGATCATAAAAATCCATCTGTTTCCACCGAAAAACCTTTCAGGGGTTCGTTTGCAACAGTTTGGCACCATTTTTGAGTGAATTCCAGAACGTCAGATTTTTGCTGAAATTGTGACCTCCCGGCTTAGGGATTTTCTCAAAAAAATATTTTTCCGCAATTTCAGACGTCGAGGGCTAATTCTTTTTCCGCTGATAAAATTCCATCTGTTTCCGCCGAAAAACCTTTCAGGGGATTGTTTGCAACAGTTTGGCAACATTTTTGAGTGAATTTCAAAATGTCAGATTTTTGCTGAAATTGTGACCGCGCGGCTTAGGGATTTTTTCAAAAAAAGTTGCTCAGACGTCGAGGGATAATTCTGTTTCCGATGAGAAAAACCCATCTGTTTCCACCAAAAAACCTTTCAGGGGATCGTTTGCAACAGTTTGGCACCATTTTTGAGTGAATTCCAAAATGTCAGATTTTTGCTGAAATTGTGACCGCGCGGCTTAGGGATTTTTTCAGAAAAAGCTGTTCAGACGTCGAGGGATAATTCTGTTTCCGGTGAGAAAAGCCCATCTGTTTCCACCGAAAAACCTTTCAGGGGATCGTGTGAAACAGTTTGGCACCATTTTTGAGTGAATTCCAGAACGTCAGATTTTTGCTGAAATGGTAACCGCGCGGCTTAGGGATTTTTTCAGAAAAAGTTGTTCAGACGTCGAGGGCTAATTCTGTTTCCGATGAGAAAAACCCATCTGTTTCCACCGAAAAACCTTTCAGGGGATCGTTTGCAACAGTTTGGCACCATTTTTGAGTGAATTCCAAAATGTCAGATTTTTGCTGAAATTGTGACCGCGCGGCTTAGGGATTTTCTCAAAAAAATATTTTTCCGCAATTTCTGAATTCGAGGGCTAATTCTGTTTCCGATCATAAAAATCCATCTGTTTCCACCGAAAAACCTTTCAGGGGTTCGTTTGCAACAGTTTGGCACCATTTTTGAGTGAATTCCAGAACGTCAGATTTTTGCTGAAATTGTGACCGCGCGGCTTAGGGATTTTCTCAAAAAAATATTTTTCCGCAATTTCAGACGTCGAGGGCTAATTCTGTTTCCGCTGATAAAAATCCATCTGTTTCCACCGAAAAAACTTTCAGGGGATTGTTTGCAACAGTTTGGCATCATTTTTGATTGAATTCCAAAATGTCAGATTTTTGCTGAATTTGTGACCGCGCGGGTTAGGGATTTTTTCAGAAAAAGTTGTTCAGACGTCGAGGGCTAATTCTGTTTCCGATGAGAAAAACCCATCTGTTTCCACCGAAAAACCTTTCAGGGTATCGTTTGCAACAGTTTGGCAACATTTTTGAATGAATTCCAGAAAGTGAGATTTTTGCTGAAATTGTGACCGCGCGGCTTAGGGATTTTTTCCATGAAAAGTTGTTTAGACGTCGAGGGCTAATTCTGTTTCCGATGAGAAAAATCCATCTTTTTCCACCGAAAAACCTTTCAGGGGTTCGTTTGCAACAGTTTGGCACCATTTTTGAGTGAATTCCAAAACGTCAGATTTTTGCTGAAATTGTGACCGCGCGGCTTAGGGATTTTTTCAGAAAGAGTTGTTCAGAAGTCGAGGGCTAATTCTTTTTCCGATGAGAAAAACTCATCTGTTTCCACCGAAAAACCTTTCAGGGGATCGTTTGCAACAGTTTGGCACCATTTTTGAGTGAATTCCAGAACGTCAGATTTTTGCTGAAATTGTGACCTCGCGGCTTAGGGATTTTCTCAAAAAAATATTTTCCCGCAATTTCAGACGTCGAGGGCTAATTCTTTTTCCGCTGATAAAATTCCATCTGTTTCCGCCGAAAAACCTTTCAGGGGATTGTTTGCAACAGTTTGGCAACATTTTTGAGTGAATTTCAAAATGTCAGATTTTTGCAGAAATTGTGACCGCGCGGCTTCGGGATTTTTTCAGAAAAAGTTGTTCAGACGCCGAGGGATAATTCTGTTTCCGATGAGAAAAACCCATCTGTTTCCACCGAAAAACCTTTCAGGGGTTCGTTTGCAACAGTTTGGCACCATTTTTGAGTGAATTCCAGAACGTCAGATTTTTACTGAAATTGTGACCGCGCGGCTTAGGGATTTTCTCAAAAAAATATTTTTCCGCAATTTCTGAATTCGAGGGCTAATTCTGTTTCCGATCATAAAAATCCATCTGTTTCCACCGAAAAACCTTTCAGGGGTTCGTTTGCAACAGTTTGGCACCATTTTTGAGTGAATTCCAGAACGTCAGATTTTTGCTGAAATTGTGACCGCGCGGCTTAGGGATTTTCTCAAAAAAATATTTTTCCGCAATTTCAGACGTCGAGGGCTAATTCTGTTTCCGCTGATAAAAATCCATCTGTTTCCACCGAAAAAACTTTCAGGGGATTGTTTGCAACAGTTTGGCATCATTTTTGATTGAATTCCAAAATGTCAGATTTTTGCTGAATTTGTGACCGCGCGGGTTAGGGATTTTTTCAGAAAAAGTTGTTCAGACGTCGAGGGCTAATTCTGTTTCCGATGAGAAAAACCCATCTGTTTCCACCGAAAAACCTTTCAGGGTATCGTTTGCAACAGTTTGGCAACATTTTTGAATGAATTCCAGAAAGTGAGATTTTTGCTGAAATTGTGACCGCGCGGCTTAGGGATTTTTTCCATGAAAAGTTGTTTAGACGTCGAGGGCTAATTCTGTTTCCGATGAGAAAAATCCATCTTTTTCCACCGAAAAACCTTTCAGGGGTTCCTTTGCAACAGTTTGGCACCATTTTTGAGTGAATTCCCAAACGTCAGATTTTTGCTGAAATTGTGACCGCGCGGCTTAGGGATTTTTTCAGAAAGAGTTGTTCAGAAGTCGAGGGCTAATTCTGTTTCCGATGAGAAAAACTCATCTGTTTCCACCGAAAAACCTTTCAGGGGATCGTTTGCAACAGTTTGGCACCATTTTTGAGTGAATTCCAGAACGTCAGATTTTTGCTGAAATTGTGACCTCGCGGCCTAGGGATTTTCTCAAAAAAATATTTTCCCGCAATTTCAGACGTCGAGGGCTAATTCTTTTTCCGCTGATAAAATTCCATCTGTTTCCGCCGAAAAACCTTTCAGGGGATTGTTAGCAACAGTTTGGCATAATTTTTGATTGAATTCCAAAATGTCAGATTTTTGCTGAATTTGTGACCGCGCGGGTTAGGGATTTTTTCAGAAAAAGTTGTTCAGACGTCGAGGGCTAATTCTGTTTCCGATGAGAAAAACCCATCTGTTTCCACCGAAAAACCTTTCAGGGTATCGTTTGCAACAGTTTGGCAACATTTTTGAATGAATTCCAGAAAGTGAGATTTTTGCTGAAATTGTGACCGCGCGGCTTAGGGATTTTTTCCATGAAAAGTTGTTTAGACGTCGAGGGCTAATTCTGTTTCCGATGAGAAAAATCCATCTTTTTCCACCGAAAAACCTTTCAGGGGTTCCTTTGCAACAGTTTGGCACCATTTTTGAGTGAATTCCCAAACGTCAGATTTTTGCTGAAATTGTGACCGCGCGGCTTAGGGATTTTTTCAGAAAGAGTTGTTCAGAAGTCGAGGGCTAATTCTGTTTCCGATGAGAAAAACTCATCTGTTTCCACCGAAAAACCTTTCAGGGGATCGTTTGCAACAGTTTGGCACCATTTTTGAGTGAATTCCAGAACGTCAGATTTTTGCTGAAATTGTGACCTCGCGGCTTAGGGATTTTCTCAAAAAAATATTTTCCCGCAATTTCAGACGTCGAGGGCTAATTCTTTTTCCGCTGATAAAATTCCATCTGTTTCCGCCGAAAAACCTTTCAGGGGATTGTTTGCAACAGTTTGGCAACATTTTTGAGTGAATTTCAAAATGTCAGATTTTTGCAGAAATTGTGACCGCGCGGCTTCGGGATTTATTCAGAAAAAGTTGTTCAGACGCCGAGGGATAATTCTGTTTCCGATGAGAAAAACCCATCTGTTTCCACCGAAAAACCTTTCAGGGGATCGTTAGCAACAGTTTGGCACCATTTTTGAGTGAATTCCAAAATGTCAGATTTTTGCTGAAATCGTGACCGCGCGGCTTAGGGATTTTCTCAAAAAAATATTTTTCCGCAATTTCTGAATTCGAGGGCTAATTCTGTTTCCGATCATAAAAATCCATCTGTTTCCACCGAAAAACCTTTCAGGGGTTCGTTTGCAACAGTTTGGCACCATTTTTGAGTGAATTCCAGAACGTCAGATTTTTGCTGAAATTGTGACCGCGCGGCTTAGGGATTTTCTCAAAAAAATATTTTTCCGCAATTTCAGACGTCGAGGGCTAATTCTTTTTCCGCTGATAAAATTCCATCTGTTTCCGCCGAAAAACCTTTCAGGGGATTGTTTGCAACAGTTTGGCATAATTTTTGATTGAATTCCAAAATGTCAGATTTTTGCTGAATTTGTGACCGCGCGGGTTAGGGATTTTTTCAGAAAAAGTTGTTCAGACGTCGAGGGCTAATTCTGTTTCCGATGAGAAAAACCCATCTGTTTCCACCGAAAAACCTTTCAGGGTATCGTTTGCAACAGTTTGGCAACATTTTTGAATGAATTCCAGAAAGTGAGATTTTTGCTGAAATTGTGACCGCGCGGCTTAGGGATTTTTTCCATGAAAAGTTGTTTAGACGTCGAGGGCTAATTCTGTTTCCGATGAGAAAAATCCATCTTTTTCCACCGAAAAACCTTTCAGGGGTTCCTTTGCAACAGTTTGGCACCATTTTTGAGTGAATTCCAGAACGTCAGATTTTTGCTGAAATTGTGACCGCGCGGCTTAGGTATTTTTTCAGAAAGAGTTGTTCAGAAGTCGAGGGCTAATTCTGTTTCCGATGAGAAAAACTCATCTGTTTCCACCGAAAAACCTTTCAGGGGATCGTTTGCAACAGTTTGGCACCATTTTTGAGTGAATTCCAGAACGTCAGATTTTTGCTGAAATTGTGACCTCGCGGCTTAGGGATTTTCTCAAAAAAATATTTTCCCGCAATTTCAGACGTCGAGGGCTAATTCTTTTTCCGCTGATAAAATTCCATCTGTTTCCGCCGAAAAACCTTTCAGGGGATTGTTTGCAACAGTTTGGCAACATTTTTGAGTGAATTTCAAAATTTCAGATTTTTGCAGAAATTGTGACCGCGCGGCTTCGGGATTTTTTCAGAAAAAGTTGTTCAGACGCCGAGGGATAATTCTGTTTCCGATGAGAAAAACCCATCTGTTTCCACCGAAAAACCTTTCAGGGGTTCGTTTGCAACAGTTTGGCACCATTTTTGAGTGAATTCCAGAACGTCAGATTTTTACTGAAATTGTGACCGCGCGGCTTAGGGATTTTCTCAAAAAAATATTTTTCCGCAATTTCTGAATTCGAGGGCTAATTCTGTTTCCGATCATAAAAATCCATCTGTTTCCACCGAAAAACCTTTCAGGGGTTCGTTTGCAACAGTTTGGCACCATTTTTGAGTGAATTCCAGAACGTCAGATATTTGCTGAAATTGTGACCGCGCGGCTTAGGGATTTTCTCAAAAAAATATTTTTCCGCAATTTCAGACGTCGAGGGCTAATTCTGTTTCCGCTGATAAAAATCCATCTGTTTCCACCGAAAAAACTTTCAGGGGATTGTTTGCAACAGTTTGGCATCATTTTTGATTGAATTCCAAAATGTCAGATTTTTGCTGAATTTGTGACCGCGCGGGTTAGGGATTTTTTCAGAAAAAGTTGTTCAGACGTCGAGGGCTAATTCTGTTTCCGATGAGAAAAACCCATCTGTTTCCACCGAAAAACCTTTCAGGGTATCGTTTGCAACAGTTTGGCAACATTTTTGAATGAATTCCAGAAAGTGAGATTTTTGCTGAAATTGTGACCGCGCGGCTTAGGGATTTTTTCCATGAAAAGTTGTTTAGACGTCGAGGGCTAATTCTGTTTCCGATGAGAAAAATCCATCTTTTTCCACCGAAAAACCTTTCAGGGGTTCCTTTGCAACAGTTTGGCACCATTTTTGAGTGAATTCCAAAACGTCAGATTTTTGCTGAAATTGTGACCGCGCGGCTTAGGGATTTTTTCAGAAAGAGTTGTTCAGAAGTCGAGGGCTAATTCTGTTTCCGATGAGAAAAACTCATCTGTTTCCACCGAAAAACCTTTCAGGGGATCGTTTGCAACAGTTTGGCACCATTTTTGAGTGAATTCCAGAACGTCAGATTTTTGCTGAAATTGTGACCTCGCGGCTTAGGGATTTTCTCAAAAAAATATTTTCCCGCAATTTCAGACGTCGAGGGCTAATTCTTTTTCCGCTGATAAAATTCCATCTGTTTCCGCCGAAAAACCTTTCAGGGGATTGTTTGCAACAGTTTGGCAACATTTTTGAGTGAATTTCAAAATGTCAGATTTTTGCAGAAATTGTGACCGCGCGGCTTCGGGATTTTTTCAGAAAAAGTTGTTCAGACGCCGAGGGATAATTCTGTTTCCGATGAGAAAAACCCATCTGTTTCCACCGAAAAACCTTTCAGGGGATCGTTAGCAACAGTTTGGCACCATTTTTGAGTGAATTCCAAAATGTCAGATTTTTGCTGAAATCGTGACCGCGCGGCTTAGGGATTTTCTCAAAAAAATATTTTTCCGCAATTTCTGAATTCGAGGGCTAATTCTGTTTCCGATCATAAAAATCCATCTGTTTCCACCGAAAAACCTTTCAGGGGTTCGTTTGCAACAGTTTGGCACCATTTTTGAGTGAATTCCAGAACGTCAGATTTTTACTGAAATTGTGACCTCGCGGCTTAGGGATTTTCTCAAAAAAATATTTTTCCGCAATTTCAGACGTCGAGGGCTAATTCTTTTTCCGCTGATAAAATTCCATCTGTTTCCGCCGAAAAACCTTTCAGGGGATTGTTTGCAACAGTTTGGCATCATTTTTGATTGAATTCCAAAATGTCAGATTTTTGCTGAATTTGTGACCGCGCGGGTTAGGGATTTTTTCAGAAAAAGTTGTTCAGACGTCGAGGGCTAATTCTGTTTCCGATGAGAAAAACCCATCTGTTTCCACCGAAAATCCTTTCAGGGTATCGTTTGCAACAGTTTGGCAACATTTTTGAATGAATTCCAGAAAGTGAGATTTTTGCTGAAATTGTGACCGCGCGGCTTAGGGATTTTTTCCATGAAAAGTTGTTTAGACGTCGAGGGCTAATTCTGTTTCCGATGAGAAAAACCCATCTGTTTCCACCGAAAAACCTTTCAGGGGATCGTTTGCAACAGTTTGGTACCATTTTTGAGTGAATTCCAGAACGTCAGATTTTTCCTGAAATTGTGACCAAGCTGCTTAGGGATTTTTTCAAAAAAAAGGTGTCTAGACGTTGTGGGCGAATTCTGTTTCCGATGAGAAAAACCCATCTGTTTCCACCGGAAAACCTTTCAGGGGATCGTTTGCAACAGTTTGACACCATTTTTGAGTGAATTCCAGAACGTCAGATTTTTGCTGAAATTCTGACCGCGCGGCTTAGGGATTTTTTCAGAAAAAGTTGTTAAGACGTCGAGGGCTAATTCTGTTTCCGATGATAAAAATCCATCTTTTTCCACCGAAAAACCTTTCAGGGGTTCCTTTGCAAAAGTTTGGCACCATTTTTGAGTGAATTCCAAAACGTCAGATTTTTGCTGAAATTGTGACCGCGCGGCTTAGGGATTTTTTCAGAAAAAGTTGTTCAGAAGTCGAGGGCTAATTCTGTTTCCGATGAGAAAAACTCATCTGTTTCCACCGAAAAACCTTTCAGGGGATCGTTTGCAACAGTTTGGCACCATTTTTGAGTGAATTCCAGAACGTCAGATTTTTGCTGAAATTGTGACCTCGCGGCTTAGGGATTTTCTCAAAAAAATATTTTTCCGCAATTTCAGACGTCGAGGGCTAATTCTTTTTCCGCTGATAAAATTCCATCTGTTTCCGCCGAAAAACCTTTCAGGGGATCGTTTGCAACAGTTTGGCACCATTTTTGAGTGAATTCAATAACATCAGATTTTTGCTGAAATTGGGACCGCGCGGCTTAGGGATTTTTTTAAAAAAAAGGTGTTTAGACGTCGAGGGCTAATTCTGTTTCCGATGAGAAAAACCCATCTGTTTCCACCGAAAAACCTTTCAGGGGTTCGTTTGCAACAGTTTGGCACCATTTTTGAGTGAATTCCAGAACGTCAGATTTTTGCTGAAATTGTGACCGCGCGGATAAGGGATTTTCTCAAAAAAATATTTTTCCGCAATTTGAGACGTCGAGGGCTAAATCTGTTTCCGCTGATAAAAATCCATCTGTTTCCACAGAAAAACCTTTCAGGGGATCGTTTGCAACAGTTTGGCACCATTTTTGAGTGAATTCCAGGACGTCAGATTTTTGCTTAGGGATTTTCTCAAAAAAATATTTTTCCGCAATTTCAGACGTCGAGGGCTAAATCTGTTTCCGCTGATAAAAATCCATCTGTTTCCACCGAAAAAACTTTCAGGGGATCGTTTGCAACAGTTTGGCACCATTTTTGAGTGAATTCCAAAATGTCAGATTTTTGCTGAAATTGTGACCACGCGGCTTAGCGATTTTTTCAAAAAAATTGTTCAGACGTCGAGGGCTAATTCTGTTTCCGATGATAAAAACCCATCTGTTTCCACTGGAAAACCTTTCAGGGGATCGTTTGCAACAGTTTGGCACCATTTTTGAGTGAATTCCAAAATGTCAGATTTTTGCTGAAATTGTGACCGCGCGGCTTAGGGATTTTCTCAAAAAAATATTTTTCCGCAATTTCTGAATTCGAGGGCTAATTCTGTTTCCGATCATAAAAATCCATCTGTTTCCACCGAAAAACCTTTCAGGGGTTCGTTTGCAACAGTTTGGCACCATTTTTGAGTGAATTCCAATACGTCAGATTTTTGCTGAAATTGTGACCGCGCGGCTTAGGGATTTTCTCAAAAAAATATTTTTCCGCAATTTCAGACGTCGAGGGCTAATTCTGTTTCCGCTGATAAAAATCCATCTGTTTCCACCGAAAAAACTTTCAGGGGATTGTTTGCAACAGTTTGGCACCATTTTTGATTGAATTCGAAAATGTCAGATTTTTGCTGAATTTGTGACCGCGCGGGTTAGGGATTTTTTCAGAAAAAGTTGTTCAGACGTCGAGGGCTAATTCTGTTTCCGATGAGAAAAACCCATCTGTTTCCACCGAAAAACCTTTCAGGGTATCGTTTGCAACAGTTTGGCAACATTTTTGAATGAATTCCAGAAAGTGAGATTTTTGCTGAAATTGTGACCGCGCGGCTTAGGGATTTTTTCCATGAAAAGTTGTTTAGACGTCGAGGGCTAATTCTGTTTCCGATGAGAAAAATCCATCTTTTTCCACCGAAAAACCTTTCAGGGGTTCCTTTGCAACAGTTTGGCACCATTTTTGAGTGAATTCCAAAACGTCAGATTTTTGCTGAAATTGTGACCGCGCGGCTTAGGGATTTTTTCAGAAAAAGTTGTTCAGAAGTCGAGGGCTAATTCTGTTTCCGATGAGAAAAACTCATCTGTTTCCACCGAAAAACCTTTCAGGGGATCGTTTGCAACAGTTTGGCACCATTTTTGAGTGAATTCCAGAACGTCAGATTTTTGCTGAAATTGTGACCTCGCGGCTTAGGGATTTTCTCAAAAAAATATTTTCCCGCAATTTCAGACGTCGAGGGCTAATTCTTTTTCCGCTGATAAAATTCCATCTGTTTCCGCCGAAAAACCTTTCAGGGGATTGTTTGCAACAGTTTGGCAACATTTTTGAGTGAATTTCAAAATGTCAGATTTTTGCAGAAATTGTGACCGCGCGGCTTCGGGATTTTTTCAGAAAAAGTTGTTCAGACGCCGAGGGATAATTCTGTTTCCGATGAGAAAAACCCATCTGTTTCCACCGAAAAACCTTTCAGGGGATCGTTAGCAACAGTTTGGCACCATTTTTGAGTGAATTCCAAAATGTCAGATTTTTGCTGAAATCGTGACCGCGCGGCTTAGGGATTTTCTCAAAAAAATATTTTTCCGCAATTTCTGAATTCGAGGGCTAATTCTGTTTCCGATCATAAAAATCCATCTGTTTCCACCGAAAAACCTTTCAGGGGTTCGTTTGCAACAGTTTGGCACCATTTTTGAGTGAATTCCAGAACGTCAGATTTTTACTGAAATTGTGACCTCGCGGCTTAGGGATTTTCTCAAAAAAATATTTTTCCGCAATTTCAGACGTCGAGGGCTAATTCTTTTTCCGCTGATAAAATTCCATCTGTTTCCGCCGAAAAACCTTTCAGGGGATTGTTTGCAACAGTTTGGCATCATTTTTGATTGAATTCCAAAATGTCAGATTTTTGCTGAATTTGTGACCGCGCGGGTTAGGGATTTTTTCAGAAAAAGTTGTTCAGACGTCGAGGGCTAATTCTGTTTCCGATGAGAAAAACCCATCTGTTTCCACCGAAAATCCTTTCAGGGTATCGTTTGCAACAGTTTGGCAACATTTTTGAATGAATTCCAGAAAGTGAGATTTTTGCTGAAATTGTGACCGCGCGGCTTAGGGATTTTTTCCATGAAAAGTTGTTTAGACGTCGAGGGCTAATTCTGTTTCCGATGAGAAAAACCCATCTGTTTCCACCGAAAAACCTTTCAGGGGATCGTTTGCAACAGTTTGGTACCATTTTTGAGTGAATTCCAGAACGTCAGATTTTTCCTGAAATTGTGACCAAGCTGCTTAGGGATTTTTTCAAAAAAAAGGTGTCTAGACGTTGTGGGCGAATTCTGTTTCCGATGAGAAAAACCCATCTGTTTCCACCGGAAAACCTTTCAGGGGATCGTTTGCAACAGTTTGACACCATTTTTGAGTGAATTCCAGAACGTCAGATTTTTGCTGAAATTCTGACCGCGCGGCTTAGGGATTTTTTCAGAAAAAGTTGTTAAGACGTCGAGGGCTAATTCTGTTTCCGATGATAAAAATCCATCTTTTTCCACCGAAAAACCTTTCAGGGGTTCCTTTGCAAAAGTTTGGCACCATTTTTGAGTGAATTCCAAAACGTCAGATTTTTGCTGAAATTGTGACCGCGCGGCTTAGGGATTTTTTCAGAAAAAGTTGTTCAGAAGTCGAGGGCTAATTCTGTTTCCGATGAGAAAAACTCATCTGTTTCCACCGAAAAACCTTTCAGGGGATCGTTTGCAACAGTTTGGCACCATTTTTGAGTGAATTCCAGAACGTCAGATTTTTGCTGAAATTGTGACCTCGCGGCTTAGGGATTTTCTCAAAAAAATATTTTTCCGCAATTTCAGACGTCGAGGGCTAATTCTTTTTCCGCTGATAAAATTCCATCTGTTTCCGCCGAAAAACCTTTCAGGGGATCGTTTGCAACAGTTTGGCACCATTTTTGAGTGAATTCAATAACATCAGATTTTTGCTGAAATTGGGACCGCGCGGCTTAGGGATTTTTTTAAAAAAAAGGTGTTTAGACGTCGAGGGCTAATTCTGTTTCCGATGAGAAAAACCCATCTGTTTCCACCGAAAAACCTTTCAGGGGTTCGTTTGCAACAGTTTGGCACCATTTTTGAGTGAATTCCAGAACGTCAGATTTTTGCTGAAATTGTGACCGCGCGGATAAGGGATTTTCTCAAAAAAATATTTTTCCGCAATTTGAGACGTCGAGGGCTAAATCTGTTTCCGCTGATAAAAATCCATCTGTTTCCACAGAAAAACCTTTCAGGGGATCGTTTGCAACAGTTTGGCACCATTTTTGAGTGAATTCCAGGACGTCAGATTTTTGCTTAGGGATTTTCTCAAAAAAATATTTTTCCGCAATTTCAGACGTCGAGGGCTAAATCTGTTTCCGCTGATAAAAATCCATCTGTTTCCACCGAAAAAACTTTCAGGGGATCGTTTGCAACAGTTTGGCACCATTTTTGAGTGAATTCCAAAATGTCAGATTTTTGCTGAAATTGTGACCACGCGGCTTAGCGATTTTTTCAAAAAAATTGTTCAGACGTCGAGGGCTAATTCTGTTTCCGATGATAAAAACCCATCTGTTTCCACTGGAAAACCTTTCAGGGGATCGTTTGCAACAGTTTGGCACCATTTTTGAGTGAATTCCAAAATGTCAGATTTTTGCTGAAATTGTGACCGCGCGGCTTAGGGATTTTCTCAAAAAAATATTTTTCCGCAATTTCTGAATTCGAGGGCTAATTCTGTTTCCGATCATAAAAATCCATCTGTTTCCACCGAAAAACCTTTCAGGGGTTCGTTTGCAACAGTTTGGCACCATTTTTGAGTGAATTCCAATACGTCAGATTTTTGCTGAAATTGTGACCGCGCGGCTTAGGGATTTTCTCAAAAAAATATTTTTCCGCAATTTCAGACGTCGAGGGCTAATTCTGTTTCCGCTGATAAAAATCCATCTGTTTCCACCGAAAAAACTTTCAGGGGATTGTTTGCAACAGTTTGGCACCATTTTTGATTGAATTCGAAAATGTCAGATTTTTGCTGAATTTGTGACCGCGCGGGTTAGGGATTTTTTCAGAAAAAGTTGTTCAGACGTCGAGGGCTAATTCTGTTTCCGATGAGAAAAACCCATCTGTTTCCACCGAAAAACCTTTCAGGGTATCGTTTGCAACAGTTTGGCAACATTTTTGAATGAATTCCAGAAAGTGAGATTTTTGCTGAAATTGTGACCGCGCGGCTTAGGGATTTTTTCCATGAAAAGTTGTTTAGACGTCGAGGGCTAATTCTGTTTCCGATGAGAAAAATCCATCTTTTTCCACCGAAAAACCTTTCAGGGGTTCCTTTGCAACAGTTTGGCACCATTTTTGAGTGAATTCCAAAACGTCAGATTTTTGCTGAAATTGTGACCGCGCGGCTTAGGGATTTTTTCAGAAAAAGTTGTTCAGAAGTCGAGGGCTAATTCTGTTTCCGATGAGAAAAACTCATCTGTTTCCACCGAAAAACCTTTCAGGGGATCGTTTGCAACAGTTTGGCACCATTTTTGAGTGAATTCCAGAACGTCAGATTTTTGCTGAAATTGTGACCTCGCGGCTTAGGGATTTTCTCAAAAAAATATTTTCCCGCAATTTCAGACGTCGAGGGCTAATTCTTTTTCCGCTGATAAAATTCCATCTGTTTCCGCCGAAAAACCTTTCAGGGGATTGTTTGCAACAGTTTGGCAACATTTTTGAGTGAATTTCAAAATGTCAGATTTTTGCAGAAATTGTGACCGCGCGGCTTCGGGATTTTTTCAGAAAAAGTTGTTCAGACGCCGAGGGATAATTCTGTTTCCGATGAGAAAAACCCATCTGTTTCCACCGAAAAACCTTTCAGGGGATCGTTAGCAACAGTTTGGCACCATTTTTGAGTGAATTCCAAAATGTCAGATTTTTACTGAAATTGTGACCTCGCGGCTTAGGGATTTTCTCAAAAAAATATTTTTCCGCAATTTCAGACGTCGAGGGCTAATTCTTTTTCCGCTGATAAAATTCCATCTGTTTCCGCCGAAAAACCTTTCAGGGGATTGTTTGCAACAGTTTGGCATCATTTTTGATTGAATTCCAAAATGTCAGATTTTTGCTGAATTTGTGACCGCGCGGGTTAGGGATTTTTTCAGAAAAAGTTGTTCAGACGTCGAGGGCTAATTCTGTTTCCGATGAGAAAAACCCATCTGTTTCCACCGAAAATCCTTTCAGGGTATCGTTTGCAACAGTTTGGCAACATTTTTGAATGAATTCCAGAAAGTGAGATTTTTGCTGAAATTGTGACCGCGCGGCTTAGGGATTTTTTCCATGAAAAGTTGTTTAGACGTCGAGGGCTAATTCTGTTTCCGATGAGAAAAACCCATCTGTTTCCACCGAAAAACCTTTCAGGGGATCGTTTGCAACAGTTTGGTACCATTTTTGAGTGAATTCCAGAACGTCAGATTTTTGCTGAAATTGTGACCAAGCTGCTTAGGGATTTTTTCAAAAAAAAGGTGTCTAGACGTTGTGGGCGAATTCTGTTTCCGATGAGAAAAACCCATCTGTTTCCACCGGAAAACCTTTCAGGGGATCGTTTGCAACAGTTTGACACCATTTTTGAGTGAATTCCAGAACGTCAGATTTTTGCTGAAATTGTGACCGCGCGGCTTAGGGATTTTTTCAGAAAAAGTTGTTAAGACGTCGAGGGCTAATTCTGTTTCCGATGATAAAAATCCATCTTTTTCCACCGAAAAACCTTTCAGGGGTTCCTTTGCAAAAGTTTGGCACCATTTTTGAGTGAATTTCAAAATGTCAGATTTTTGCAGAAATTGTGACCGCGCGGTTTCGGGATTTTTTCAGAAAAAGTTGTTCAGACACCGAGGGATAATTATAATAATAATAATAATAATAATAATAATTTATTATTTATACCCCGCCCATCTGGCTGGGTTTCCCCAGCCACTCTGGGCGGCTTCCAAAAGAATATTAAAATACTATGATACATCAAACATTAAAAGCTTCCCTAAACAGGGCTGCCTTCAGATGTCTTCTAAAAGTCTGGTAGTTGTTGTTCTCTTTGACATCTGGTGGGAGGGCGTTCCACAGGGAGGGCGCCACTACCGAGAAGGCCCTCTGCCTGGTTCCCTGTAACTTGGCTTCTCGCAGTGAGGGAACCGCCAGAAGGCCCTCGGTGCTGGACCTCAGTGTCCGGGTAGAACGATGGAGGTGGAGACGCTCCTTCAGGTATACTGGACCGAGGCCGTTTAGGGCTTTAAAGGTCAGCACCAACACTTTGAATTGTGCTCGGAAACGTACTGGGAGCCAATGTAGGTCTTTCAAGACCGGTGTTATATGGTCTCGGTGGCTGTTCCCAGTCACCAGTCTGGCTGCTGCATTCTGGATTAGTTGTAGTTTCCGGGTCACCTTCAAAGGTAGCCCCACGTAGAGCGCATTGCAGTAGTCCAAGCGGGAGATAACCAGAGCATGCACCACTCTGGCGAGGCAGTCCGCGGGCAGATAGGGTCTCAACCTACGTACCAGATGGAACTGGTACACAGCTGCCCTGGACACGGATTTAACCTGTGCCTCCATGGACAGCTGTGAGTCCAAAATGACTCCCAGGCTGCGCACCTGGTCCTTCAGGGGCACGGTTACCCCATTCAGGACCAGGGAATCCCCCACACCTGCCCGCCTCCTGTCCCCCAGAAACAGTACTTCTGTCTTGTCAGGATTCAACCTCAATCTGTTTGCCGCCATCCATCCTCCAACCGCTTCCAGACACTCACACAGGACCTTCACCGCCCTCACTGGTTCTGATTTAAAGGAGAGGTAGAGCTGGGTGTCATCTGCATACTGATGAACACCCAGTCCAAACCCCCTGATGATCTCTCCCAGCGGCTTCATATAGATATTAAAAAGCATGGGGGAGAGGACAGAACCCTGAGGCACCCCACAAGTGAGAGCCCAAGGGTCTGAACACTCATCCCCCACCACCACTTTCTGAACACGGCCCAGGAGGAAGGAGCGGAACCACTGTATGACAGTGCCCCCAGCTCCCAGCCCCTCAAGACGGTCCAGAAGGATGTTATGGTCGATGGTATCAAACGCCGCTGAGAGATCCAGCAGAACTAGGAAACAGCTCTCACCTTTGTCCCTAGCCCGCCGGAGATCATCAACCAGTGCGACCAAGGCAGTTTCAGTCCCGTGATGAGGCCTGAATCCCTCAATTCTGAATCCTAATTCTGTTTCCGATGAGAAAAACCCATCTGTTTCCACCGAAAAACCTTTCAGGGGATCGTTAGCAACAGTTTGGCACCATTTTTGAGTGAATTGAATAACATCAGATTTTTGCTGAAATTGGGACCGCGCGGCTTAGGAATTTTTTCAAAAAAAAGGTGTTTAGACGTCGAGGGCTAATTCTGTTCCCGATGAGAAAAACCCATCTGTTTCCACCGAAAAACCTTTCAGGGGTTCGTTTGCAACAGTTTGGCACCATTTTTGAGTGAATTCCAGAAAGTCAGATTTTTGCTGAAATTGTGACCGCGCGGATAAGGGATTTTCTCAAAAAAATATTTTTCCGCAATTTGAGACGTTGAGGGCTAATTCTGTTTCCGCTGATAAAAATCCATCTGTTTCCACCGAAAAACCTTTCAGGGGATTGTTTGCAACAGTTTGGCACCATTTTTGAGTGAATTCCAGCACGTCAGATTTTTGCTTAGGGATTTTCTCAAAAAAATATTTTTCCGCAATTTCAGACGTCGAGGGCTAAATCTGTTTCCGATGATAAAAATCCATCTGTTTCCACCGAAAAACCTTTCAGGGGATTGTTTGCAACAGTTTGGCACCATTTTTGAGTGAATTCCAAAATGTCAGATTTTTGCTGAAATTGTGACCGCGCGTTAGACGTCGAGGGCTAATTCTGTTTCCGATGAGAAAAACCCATCTGTTTCCACTGGAAAACCTTTCAGGGGATCGTTTGCAACAGTTTGGCACCATTTTTGAGTGAATTCCAGAACGTCTGATTTTTGCTGAAATTGTGACCGCGCGGCTTAGGGATTTTTTCAGAAAAAGTTGTTCAGACGTCGAGGGCTAATTCTGTTTCCGATGAGAAAAACCCATCTGTTTCCACCGAAAAACCTTTCAGGGGATCGTTTGCAACAGTTTGGCACCATTTTTGAGTGAATTCCAGAAAGTCAGATTTTTGCTGAAATTGTGACCGCGCGGATAAGGGATTTTCTCAAAAAAATATTTTTCCGCAATTTGAGACGTTGAGGGCTAATTCTGTTTCCGCTGATAAAAATCCATCTGTTTCCACCGAAAAACCTTTCAGGGGATTGTTTGCAACAGTTTGGCACCATTTTTGAGTGAATTCCAGCACGTCAGATTTTTGCTTAGGGATTTTCTCAAAAAAATATTTTTCCGCAATTTCAGACGTCGAGGGCTAAATCTGTTTCCGATGATAAAAATCCATCTGTTTCCACCGAAAAACCTTTCAGGGGATTGTTTGCAACAGTTTGGCACCATTTTTGAGTGAATTCCAAAATGTCAGATTTTTGCTGAAATTGTGACCGCGCGGCTTAGGAATTTTTTCAAAAAAAAGGTGTTTAGACGTCGAGGGCTAATTCTGTTTCCGATGAGAAAAACCCATCTGTTTCCACTGGAAAACCTTTCAGGGGATCGTTTGCAACAGTTTGGCACCATTTTTGAGTGAATTCCAGAACGTCTGATTTTTGCTGAAATTGTGACCGCGCGGCTTAGGGATTTTTTCAGAAAAAGTTGTTCAGACGTCGAGGGCTAATTCTGTTTCCGATGAGAAAAACCCATCTGTTTCCACCGAAAAACCTTTCAGGGGATCGTTTGCAACAGTTTGGCACCATTTTTGAGTGAATTCCAAAATGTCAGATTTTTGCTGAAATTGTGACCGCGCGGCTTAGGGATTTTCTCAAAAAAATATTTTTCCGTAATTTCTGAATTCGAGGGCTAATTCTGTTTCCGATCATAAAAATCCATCTGTTTCCACCGAAAAACCTTTCAGGGGTTCGTTTGCAACAGTTTGGCACCATTTTTGAGTGAATTCCAGAACGTCAGATTTTTGCTGAAATTGTGACCGCGCGGCTTAGGGATTTTCTCAAAAAAATATTTTTCCGCAATTTCAGACGTCGAGGGCTAAATCTGTTTCCGATGATAAAAATCCATCTGTTTCCACCGAAAAACCTTTCAGGGGATTGTTTGCAACAGTTTGGCACCATTTTTGACTGAATTCCAAAATGTCAGATTTTTGCTGAAATTGTGACCGCGCGGCTTAGGAATTTTTTCAAAAAAAAGGTGTTTAGACGTCGAGGGCTAATTCTGTTTCCGATGAGAAAAACCCATCTGTTTCCACTGGAAAACCTTTCAGGGGATCGTTTGCAACAGTTTGGCACCATTTTTGAGTGAATTCCAGAACGTCTGATTTTTGCTGAAATTGTGACCGCGCGGCTTAGGGATTTTTTCAGAAAAAGTTGTTCAGACGTCGAGGGCTAATTCTGTTTCCGATGATAAAAATCCATCTGTTTCCACCGAAAAACCTTTCAGGGGATCCTTTGCAACAGTTTGGCACCATTTTTGAGTGAATTCCAAAATGTCAGATTTTTGCTGAAATTGTGACCGCGCGGCTTAGGAATTTTTTCAAAAAAAAGGTGTGTAGACGTCGAGGGCTAATTCTGTTTCCGATGAGAAAAACCCATCTGTTTCCACTGGAAAACCTTTCAGGGGATCGTTTGCAACAGTTTGGCACCATTTTTGAGTGAATTCCAGAACGTCAGATTTTTGCTGAAATTGTGACCTCGCGGCTTAGGGATTTTCTCAAAAAAATATTTTTCCGCAATTTCAGACGTCGAGGGCTAATTCTTTTTCCGCTGATAAAATTCCATCTGTTTCCGCCGAAAAACCTTTCAGGGGATTGTTTGCAACAGTTTGGCACCATTTTTGAGTGAATTTCAAAATGTCAGATTTTTGCAGAAATTGTGACCGCGCGGCTTCGGGATTTTTTCAGAAAAAGTTGTTGAGACGCCGAGGGATAATTCTGTTTCCGATGAGAAAAACCCATCTGTTTCCACCGAAAAACCTTTCAGGGGATCGTTTGCAACAGTTTGGCACCATTTTTGAGTGAATTCCAAAATGTCAGATTTTTGCTGAAATTGTGACCGCGCGGCTTAGGGATTTTCTCAAAAAAATATTTTTCCGCAATTTCTGAATTCGAGGGCTAATTCTGTTTCCGATCATAAAAATCCATCTGTTTCCACCGAAAAACCTTTCAGGGGTTCGTTTGCAACAGTTTGGCACCATTTTTGAGTGAATTCCAGAACGTCAGATTTTTGCTGAAATTGTGACCGCGCGGCTTAGGGATTTTCTCAAAAAAATATTTTTCCGCAATTTCAGACGTCGAGGGCTAATTCTTTTTCCGCTGATAAAATTCCATCTGTTTCCGCCGAAAAACCTTTCAGGGGATTGTTTGCAACAGTTTGGCATCATTTTTGATTGAATTCCAAAATGTCAGATTTTTGCTGAATTTGTGACCGCGCGGGTTAGGGATTTTTTCAGAAATAGTTGTTCAGACGTCGAGGGCTAATTCTGTTTCCGATGAGAAAAACCCATCTGTTTCCACCGAAAAACCTTTCAGGGCATCGTTTGCAACAGTTTGGCAACATTTTTGAATGAATTCCAGAAAGTGAGATTTTTGCTGAAATTGTGACCTCGCGGCTTAGGGATTTTCTCAAAAAAATATTTTTCCGCAATTTCAGACGTCGAGGGCTAATTCTTTTTCCGCTGATAAAATTCCATCTGTTTCCGCCGAAAAACCTTTCAGGGGATCGTTTGCAACAGTTTGGTACCATTTTTGAGTGAATTCCAGAACATCAGATTTTTGCTGAAATTGTGACCAAGCTGCTTAGGGATTTTTTCAAAAAAAAGGTGTTTAGACGTTGTGGGCGAATTCTGTTTCCGATGAGAAAAACCCATCTGTTTCCACCGGAAAACTTTTCAGGGGATCGTTTGCAACAGTTTGACACCATTTTTGAGTGAATTCCAGAACGTCAGATTTTTGCTGAAATTGTGACCGCGCGGCTTAGGGATTTTTTCAGAAAAAGTTGTTAAGACGTCGAGGGCTAATTCTGTTTCCGATGATAAAAATCCATCTTTTTCCACCGAAAAACCTTTTAGGGGTTCCTTTGCAAAAGTTTGGCACCATTTTTGAGTGAATTCCAAAACGTCAGATTTTTGCTGAAATTGTGACCGCGCGGCTTAGGGATTTTTTCAGAAAAAGTTGTTCAGAAGTCGAGGGCTAATTCTGTTTCCGATGAGAAAAACTCATCTGTTTCCACAGAAAAACCTTTCAGGGGATCGTTTGCAACAGTTTGGCACCATTTTTGAGTGAATTCCAGAACGTCAGATTTTTGCTGAAATTGTGACCTCGCGGCTTAGGGATTTTCTCAAAAAAATATTTTTCCGCAATTTCAGACGTCGAGGGCTAATTCTTTTTCCGCTGATAAAATTCCATCTGTTTCCGCCGAAAAACCTTTCAGGGGATCGTTTGCAACAGTTTGGCACCATTTTTGAGTGAATTCAATAACACCAGATTTTTGCTGAAATTGGGACCGCGCGGCTTAGGGATTTTTTCAAAAAAAAGGTGTTTAGACGTCGAGGGCTAATTCTGTTTCCGATGAGAAAAACCCATCTGTTTCCACCGAAAAACCTTTCAGGGGTTCGTTTGCAACAGTTTGGCACCATTTTTGAGTGAATTCCAGAACGTCAGATTTTTGCTGAAATTGTGACCGCGCGGATAAGGGATTTTCTCAAAAAAATATTTTTCCGCAATTTGAGACGTCGAGGGCTAATTCTGTTTCCGCTGATAAAAATCCATCTGTTTCCACAGAAAAACCTTTCAGGGGATCGTTTGCAACAGTTTGGCACCATTTTTGAGTGAATTCCAGGACGTCAGATTTTTGCTTAGGGATTTTCTCAAAAAAATATTTTTCCGCAATTTCAGACGTCGAGGGCTAAATCTGTTTCCGCTGATAAAAATCCATCTGTTTCCACCGAAAAAACTTTCAGGGGATCGTTTGCAACAGTTTGGCACCATTTTTGAGTGAATTCCAAAATGTCAGATTTTTGCTGAAATTGTGACCACGCGGCTTAGCGATTTTTTCAAAAAAATTGTTCAGACGTCGAGGGCTAATTCTGTTTCCGATGAGAAAAACCCATCTGTTTCCACCAAAAAACCTTTCAGGGGATCGTTTGCAACAGTTTGGCACCATTTTTGAGCGAATTCCAAAATGTCAGATTTTTGCTGAAATTGTGACCGCGCGGCTTAGGGATTTTTTCAGAAAAAGCTGTTCAGACGTCGAGGGATAATTCTATTTCCGGTGAGAAAAACCCATCTGTTTCCACTGGAAAACCTTTCAGGGGATCGTTTGCAACAGTTTGGCACCATTTTTGAGTGAATTCCAGAACGTCAGATTTTTGCTGAAATTGTGACCTCGCGGCTTAGGGATTTTCTCAAAAAAATATTTTTCCGCAATTTCAGACGTCGAGGGCTAATTCTTTTTCCGCTGATAAAATTCCATCTGTTTCCGCCGAGAAACCTTTCAGGGGATTGTTTGCAACAGTTTGGCACCATTTTTGAGTGAATTTCAAAATGTCAGATTTTTGCAGAAATTGTGACCGCGCGGCTTCGGGATTTTTTCAGAAAAAGTTGTTGAGACGCCGAGGGATAATTCTGTTTCCGATGAGAAAAACCCATCTGTTTCCACCGAAAAACCTTTCAGGGGATCGTTTGCAACAGTTTGGCACCATTTTTGAGTGAATTCCAAAATGTCAGATTTTTGCTGAAATTGTGACCGCGCGGCTTAGGGATTTTCTCAAAAAAATATTTTTCCGCAATTTCTGAATTCGAGGGCTAATTCTGTTTCCGATCATAAAAATCCATCTGTTTCCACCGAAAAACCTTTCAGGGGTTCGTTTGCAACAGTTTGGCACCATTTTTGAGTGAATTCCAGAACGTCAGATTTTTGCTGAAATTGTGACCGCGCGGCTTAGGGATTTTCTCAAAAAAATATTTTTCCGCAATTTCAGACGTCGAGGGCTAATTCTTTTTCCGCTGATAAAATTCCATCTGTTTCCGCCGAAAAACCTTTCAGGGGATTGTTTGCAACAGTTTGGCATCATTTTTGATTGAATTCCAAAATGTCAGATTTTTGCTGAATTTGTGACCGCGCGGGTTAGGGATTTTTTCAGAAATAGTTGTTCAGACGTCGAGGGCTAATTCTGTTTCCGATGAGAAAAACCCATCTGTTTCCACCGAAAAACCTTTCAGGGCATCGTTTGCAACAGTTTGGCAACATTTTTGAATGAATTCCAGAAAGTGAGATTTTTGCTGAAATTGTGACCTCGCGGCTTAGGGATTTTCTCAAAAAAATATTTTTCCGCAATTTCAGACGTCGAGGGCTAATTCTTTTTCCGCTGATAAAATTCCATCTGTTTCCGCCGAGAAACCTTTCAGGGGATTGTTTGCAACAGTTTGGCACCATTTTTGAGTGAATTTCAAAATGTCAGATTTTTGCAGAAATTGTGACCGCGCGGCTTCGGGATTTTTTCAGAAAAAGTTGTTGAGACGCCGAGGGATAATTCTGTTTCCGATGAGAAAAACCCATCTGTTTCCACCGAAAAACCTTTCAGGGGATCGTTTGCAACAGTTTGGCACCATTTTTGAGTGAATTCCAAAATGTCAGATTTTTGCTGAAATTGTGACCGCGCGGCTTAGGGATTTTCTCAAAAAAATATTTTTCCGCAATTTCTGAATTCGAGGGCTAATTCTGTTTCCGATCATAAAAATCCATCTGTTTCCACCGAAAAACCTTTCAGGGGTTCGTTTGCAACAGTTTGGCACCATTTTTGAGTGAATTCCAGAACGTCAGATTTTTGCTGAAATTGTGACCGCGCGGCTTAGGGATTTTCTCAAAAAAATATTTTTCCGCAATTTCAGACGTCGAGGGCTAATTCTTTTTCCGCTGATAAAATTCCATCTGTTTCCGCCGAAAAACCTTTCAGGGGATTGTTTGCAACAGTTTGGCATCATTTTTGATTGAATTCCAAAATGTCAGATTTTTGCTGAATTTGTGACCGCGCGGGTTAGGGATTTTTTCAGAAATAGTTGTTCAGACGTCGAGGGCTAATTCTGTTTCCGATGAGAAAAACCCATCTGTTTCCACCGAAAAACCTTTCAGGGGATCGTTTGCAACAGTTTGGCACCATTTTTGAGTGAATTCCAAAATGTCAGATTTTTGCTGAAATTGTGACCGCGCGGCTTAGGGATTTTCTCAAAAAAATATTTTTCCGCAATTTCTGAATTCGAGGGCTAATTCTGTTTCCGATCATAAAAATCCATCTGTTTCCACCGAAAAACCTTTCAGGGGTTCGTTTGCAACAGTTTGGCACCATTTTTGAGTGAATTCCAGAACGTCAGATTTTTGCTGAAATTGTGACCGCGCGGCTTAGGGATTTTCTCAAAAAAATATTTTTCCGCAATTTCAGACGTCGAGGGCTAATTCTTTTTCCGCTGATAAAATTCCATCTGTTTCCGCCGAAAAACCTTTCAGGGGATTGTTTGCAACAGTTTGGCATCATTTTTGATTGAATTCCAAAATGTCAGATTTTTGCTGAATTTGTGACCGCGCGGGTTAGGGATTTTTTCAGAAAAAGTTGTTCAGACGTCGAGGGCTAATTCTGTTTCCGATGAGAAAAACCCATCTGTTTCCACCGAAAAACCTTTCAGGGTATCGTTTGCAACAGTTTGGCAACATTTTTGAATGAATTCCAGAAAGTGAGATTTTTGCTGAAATTGTGACCGCGCGGCTTAGGGATTTTTTCCATGAAAAGTTGTTTAGACGTCGAGGGCTAATTCTGTTTCCGATGAGAAAAACCCATCTGTTTCCACCGAAAAACCTTTCAGGGGATCGTTTGCAACAGTTTGGTACCATTTTTGAGTGAATTCCAGAACATCAGATTTTTGCTGAAATTGTGACCAAGCTGCTTAGGGATTTT